>NC_064622.1:479525691-479828721 GCF_023898315.1 Schistocerca nitens | reverse complement strand
TGCAGTCACTCACATAATTTTTGACACAACAATAATTGTAGTGGTGACACAGTATTAATGCTGGAAAACGCTGTGTTAAAATAAACAAAAACAAAGGCTAGAAGAGCGGCTAATTAGTGTTTCTATGCACGAAGGAACACACTGTAGGCGTGAATCACATAAAGATGTCCTCGAGACCGCACTGGCGCATTGATCGGTTCAAAATTAATTCAGGAAACGAATCAAGGTATTGGAAAGCCTGGAATGGGTACGAGCAATCCATGGCTTCGTAAAGCTTTCTGTTGTCTAGATCGTAAGGGTCTAGTAGTAGGGTTTCTTCTCGTACACTATAAATTGCAGATAACAATTGGCTCGACTGCAGCATATCTGTTGAAGAAAGATCCGAAGGAAATTATCAGATGTGATAGCGGTGGTGATTGAAGTCTACTGAACAAATGTTGGAACACAATGTGGTTTACAACTCTTCAAAGGAACTCATGTGCTTTATTAGGCCACGAGGCGTTTTTTATGTTCCTGTTGTCGACTATTCTGAGAGATATAATTATTTGACACCTGGAAAGGTATGTGGAGAAATATACACTTGTATCACTTACATTATTATTATTATTATGTGCTATTGGACCCTGTTTCATGACGCAAAGCTTCTTGATTCTTTTTCCTTTTTTTTTTTTTTGCGTGGGCTCTCTTCCTTTTTTCGGTCCAATTTGTTCTTGCTTTCTTCGCAGCTTCGTTCTCTGACTTAACTTTCCATCTCTCAACTTTCTGCTTGAATACCTTTCTGTCCAAAATATCTGAATAATTCATCTGAACGTTTTGTAGGTCCTCTTTGACCTACACCTTATTTTAGATCTATGTGACGATGCTGTGCTGCCTATATTTATATGATGCTGCCATTATGGCCTTATCACTTCAGGACATGGTGTAGAAAAGATCTCCGGATGGTCATCACGGACTGAAACGAGTCATCGTCAGAAGAATTGATACTGTGATCAAAGACTGGAATAATAAAGATTTGATTGTCATGACTGTTAACACGTTTATCCCACTGTCAGTGGGCACGGTCAGCCCGTTTATGGAAAGATGTTTCCGGTTGTGTACGGAACAAAGATAGGCATGCACCTCTTTGTCCGAAGCAAATCCATTATAACGAGTGTGTTTTCTTACTGCTCCAAAACTATGCAAATCGCATGGGGAGAGATCGGAACTGTATGGATGATGTACAAGGGCTTCCCAGGGGAACTTCTGCAGCGTACTGGAAACAATCTTGAAAGAAGTGAGTGGTCCGCAGACATTTTTAAAGGAAGCATTGACTGTCTTGTCTCACAGAAGGATAAATGTCTTACCAGTTATGGTGCTTAATTCTGAAATGATAAACAGTTTACTTACATTTTTCCCATCTGTCTCGTTTTCATTTGAGTGCCCTTACAGCTTCGTCTCTGCGCTTACTAGCAGGATGTAAGCCTGTCATACCTCAGGAGAAATGGCAGACACGATTTTCTGTTATGATCTGACAGTGATACAATCGTCGACACAGTGTCCTCTATGGTGATAAATTTGCAGACCGCAGGACACCATATGCTGATCAACCAGAACATTATTGCCACCTACATAATAGTATGTACACTTTAGGCATGAATAACAGCGGCGACAGGTCGTGGGATGGAAGAAATGAGACCTTGGTAGGTCGCTGGAGAGAGTTGACATCACATCCGCACATAAAAGTCAACTAATTCCCCTAAACCCCATGGAGGGGAGCGATGAGCTCTGACGCGCAGTTCAATCACATCCCAGATGTGTTCGATCGGATTCAGATCTGGTGAGCTAGAGGACCAACACATCAATCGGAACTCGGCACTGTGTTCCTCGAACCACTCTGTCACACTTGGTCTTGTGACATGACGCATTATGTTATTGAAAAATGACACAGCAATCGGGAAACGTGATCGTCATGAAGGGGTGTACGTGATCTGCCACCAGTGTACGATACTCCTTGGCCGTCATGGTGCCTTGCACGAGCCCCACTGCACCCACTGATACTCATGCGACTCTTTCCCAAAGCATAATGAAGCCGTCGCCAGCTTGTTTTCTTCCGATAGTACAGGTGTCAAGAAGTTGTTGCCCTGGAAGACGATAGATTCCCGCTGTCCTATCGGCACCTTGAAGAAGGTATCGAGATTCTGCCACTGCGTCAACGCCCATTTCGGATGGTCACGTGCCTAATTCACTAATAGTTGCCGATGTAGTGGTGTTAACAATGGCACATGCATGGGTCGCCGGCTACGAAGGCCCATCATTGGGAGTGTTCGTGGATTGTGTGTTCAAACACACTTACACTCTATCCAGCATTAAAGCCTGATATTAGTTCGGCCACAATTCGTAGCCTGTTCCGTTTTGCCAGTCTGTCCAGCCTACGACGTCCGACATCTATAATGAGGGGTGGCTGCATAACTCCAAGATGTCCGGACGCGATTTCACGTTGGTTTCGGCACGTGTTGAAGACACTCAGCAGTGCACTCGTCGAGCACCCGCAGTATAAGTCATGCAGTATAAGTCATGCTCGTGCCAAGGCTCCGGGTCATCAATATCTGCCCTCGGTGAAACTGAAATAGATCTTGCGCCTTCCCCACTCTACACACACACGACGTTCACGGATACAACATGCACAGAGCGTGAGTCTGACTAGCATGTTTCCTCGTCAGCTGACTTTGCTATCGCCTGGACGTGTTTATATTACAGTAGGTCGATGGTCATAATGTTCTGGCTCATCAGCGCGCGCACAGTTATTAAAAAATGGTTCAAATGGCTCTGAGCACTATGGGACTTAACATCTGTGGTCATCAGTCCCCTAGAGCTTAGAACTACTTAAAGCTAAGGACATCACACACATCCATGCCCGAGGTAGGATTCGAACCTGCGACCGTAGCGGTCACGCGGTTCGAGACTGAAGCGCCTAGAAGGGCAGAGTTATTCGGCCGCCTTTTATAGCGATTAGCAGACAGTCGCCCCGCCCCGTAGCTTCCACATCAGTGCATCGTGCTAGGTGTCCCACCATTCGTTCGCCTGTTGTGGAGGAGGGAATATTACAAGTAATAGAGGAACATCCTGGAACTAGTGAACGTAGAATTTCAGCATCTACGGAATTAGTCATCCTCTAGCCTGGGCAATGCAGCAAGGACAGTTCTTAAACCCATATCATGTACAGAGCTACCAAGCCATTTGACCAACAGATCAGCCTGCTAGAACGCCGATCTGCCAGTAGCTGTTGCAAAGACGTGGGGAATATGCACGTTTCACGATAAAGACACTGTTTACGAACGTGACTGGTTTCACGAAAGACTGTATTGTCAATTTTGGTAACCAACACGTGTAGGCTGATGCAGCTCGTGACGAGCTGATAAAGCAAGACATCAGCGCCGATTTTCAGTTAACGCATGAGCACGAATTATTGGCGGTAGACCTATAGGAGCTTATGTACTACCACACCGGTTGACTGATACTTTAGTCCTGTCAACCGACTTGCCTGCCCTGCTAGAGGAGGAAGTACCATTCCAACAACTCCTGCATGAGAATCACCACCCATTTTCACCACAGCCATTTAATGGACAATAGAGTGGTCGAAGAGGTCTAGAACTTTGGACAGTTCGTTTCCCAGATTTTTACCCCTTGGATTTTCTGTTGTAAGGCATCTGAATTCTTTGGTACGTGTTAGCCTTGTTAATGGTATGCGCCGTCATCAGTGTCTGCCAGGGAATCCGTGACCCACCTGGAGGTTTTCGCAGAGCGCGTGATTCCCTTAGACGTCTGAGACAAGTATGCATTGCTATAAGTGGACACCGTACTGAGCATCCCCTTTAGAGATGGTTCACAAATGCAGGTCCTATGTAATAAAAAGCAGATTCCAGTAGGATCTCTGATGTACCGCTGTAACAGAATCATGTCATCGTGTTTATCTAGTGATTTTTTTAGTGCACTCTGCAGATCGTTTGTAATAGCTAAGAGTTAATTACGGATATGAATAAGTCAATAAAATTCTTCTGTGTTTCAGGCCGCATTGTCAACTAGAAAATTCCGAAGTTCCGGCGACTGTTGCAAGACGCCTTCCTCAGGGTGTACTGCTAACCGCTGAGCGAGCACTTGTTTGGTTTATTATATAATATGGAGGAGTGCTGTCACTGCCTGACAGTCTACTATGAATATTGGTTAACGTATTGAATCATAAAGTTCTAGTAGAGAATACTGTTTTTATTAATAATCCCGTTAAAATGTGTTCACAGCAAATGAATACTGGCTTAAAAAGTTCATCACATCGTATAGACAGTTAAGTCGTTGTTTACATATGGAAAAGGACTGTTCCTGATGTACATAATTTTCTATCATTGAACAATAACACGTTTCACATGTCCGTATACCATTTTTTAATTTTTTTTATATGACCAGTAATTTAAAACTAGAAAGATATTACTTTTATTAATAATTTATGATTCAGAACTTCTTCCATTACGTATCTACATGTCAATAAATACAGAAATCAAATAAAATAAAAAAATTGAAATCGTGAGATTCAAACCAGCAACCTTATGGTTTCAACGCTTTTACGGTACACAATCACTGTTTTTACACAACACGCTGTTTATTAATACCAATATGTATAATAATCACGTTTGAAGTGACCTGCAGTTGATTAAAACATTTTAAGAAGAAGAATATTTTACAAAGATGAACTGTAAGACAATAACTCCATGCTTTTGGCCTTAGTTCTGTACCACTGCAATGCACTTTCCACGTGATCACCAAACATTTTACCTCAAAGTTATTTTTGGAAAATGTTGTTACTTTCCTTTTTACTTCTTGCTCCTAGACAACGTAGGATTTCGTGTAGTATACAGAGAGTTTGCAGCATTAGAAAATTTCACCAAAATGCAGGAAGATCTGCAGCGGATAGGCACTTGGTGCAGGGAGTGGGAACTGACCTTAACATAGAAAAATGTAATGTATTGCGAATACATAAAAAGTTGGATCCTTTATTGTATGATTATGATGTTGTTGTTGCTGTTGTTGTTGTCGTTGTCTTCAGTCCTGAGACTGGTTTGATGCAGCTCTCCACGCTATTCCATCCTGTGCAAGCCTCCCCATCCCCCAGCACCCACCGCAACCCACATCCTTCCGAACCTGCGCAGTGCATTCATCTCTTGGTCTCCCTCTGCGATTTTTACCCTCCACGCTGCCCTCTAATACTAAATTGGTGATCCCTTCATGCCTCAGAACATGTCCTACCAACCGATCCCTTCTTCTGGTCAAGTTGTGCCACAAACTTATCTTCTCCCCAATCCTATTCAATACTTCCTCGTTAGTTATGTGATCTACCCATCTAATCTTCAGCATTCTTCTGTAGCACCACATTTCGAAAGATTCTATTCTCTTCTTGTCTAAACTATTTATCGTCCATGTTTCACTTCCATACATGGCTACACTCCATACAAATACTTTCAGAAATGACTTCCTGACTCTTAAATCTATACTCGATGTTAACAAATTTCTCTTCTTCAGAAACGCTTTCGTTGCCATTGCCAGTCTACATTTTATATCCTCTCTACTTCGACCATCATCAGTTATTTTGCTCCCCAAATAGCAAAACTCCGTTACTACTTTAAGTGTCTCATTTCCTAATCTAATTCCCTCAGCATCACCCTACTTAATTAGACTACATTACATTATCCTAGTTTTGCTTTTGTTGATGTTCATCTTATATCCTCCTTTCAACACGCTATCCACTCCATTCAACTGCTCTTCCAACTCCTTTGCTGTCACTGACACAATTACAATGTCATCGGCGAACCTCAAAGTTTTTATTTCTTCTCCATGGATTTTAATACCTACTCCGAATTTTTCTTTTCTTTCCTTTACTGCTTGCTCAATATACAGATTGAATAACATCGGGGAGAGGCTACAACCCTGTCTTACTCGCTTCCCAACAACTGCTTCCCTTTCATGTCCCTCGACTCTTATAACTGCCATCTGGTTTCTGTACAAATTGTAAATAGCCTTTCGCCCCCTGTATTTTACCCCTGCCACCTTTAGAATTTGAAAGAGAGTATTCCAGTCAACATTGTCAAAAGCTTTCTCTAAATCTACAAATGCTATGAAAGTAGATTTGCCTTTCCTTAATCTATTTTCGAAGATAAGTCGTAGGGTCAGTATTAACTCACGTGTTCCAACAGTTCTGCGGAATCCAAACTGATTTTCGCCGAGGTCGGCTTCTACCAGTTTTTCCATTCGTCTGTAAAGAATTCGCGTTAGTATTTTCCAGCTGTGACTTATTAAACTGATAGTTCGGTAATTTTCACATCTGTCAACACCTGCTTTCTTTGGGATTGGAATTATTATATTCTTAAGTCTGAGGGTATTTCGCCTGTCTCATACATCTTGCTCACCAGATGGTAGAGTTTTGTCAGGACTGGCTCTCCCAAGGTCGTCAGTAGTTCCAATGGAATGTTGTCTACTCCCGGAGCCTTGTTTCGACTCACGTCTTTCAGTGCTCTGTCAAACTCTTCACGCAGTATCATATCTCCCATTTAATCTTCATCTACATCCTCTTCCACTTCCATAATATTGTCCTCAAGTACATTGCCCTTGTATAGACCCTCTATATACTCCTTCCACCTTTCTGCTTTCCCTTCTTTGCTTAGAACTGGGTTTCCATCTGAGCTCTTGATGTTCATACAAGTGGCTCTTTTTTCTCCAAAGGTCTCTTTAATTTTCCTGTACGCAGTATCTATCTTACCCCTAGTGAGATAAGCCTCTACATCCTTACATTTGTCCTCTAGCCATCCCTGCTTAGCCTTTTCGCACTTCCTGTCGATCTCATTTTTGAGACGTTTGTATTCCTTTTTGCCTGCTTCATTTACTGCGTTTTTATCTTTTCTCCTTTCATCAATTAAATTCAATATTTCTTCTGTTACCCAAGGATTTCTACTAGCCCTCGTCTTTTTACCTACTTGATCCTCTGCTGCCTTCACTACTTCATCCCTCAAAGCTACCCATTCTTCTCCTACTGTATTTCTTTCCCCCATTCCTGTCAATTGTTCCCTTATGCTCTCCCTGAAACTCTGTACAACCTCTGGTTCTTTCAGTTTATCCAGGTCCCATCTCCTTAAGTTCCCACCTTTTTACAGTTTCTTCAGTTTCACTATCTGCATAATTTCTTTTATTTCATCATACATTTCTTCAATTTCTTCGTCATCTGCAGAGCTAGTTGGCATATAAACTTGTACTACTGTAGTAGGTGTGGGCTTCGTATCTATGTTGGCCACAATAATGCGTTCACTATGCTGTTTGTAGTAGCTTACCCGCATTCCTATTTTCCTATTGATAATTAAACCTACTCCAGCATTACCCCTATTTGATTTTGTGTTTATAACCCTGTAGTCACCTGACCAGAAGTCTTGTTCCTCCTGCCACCGAACTTCACTAATTCCCACTATATCTAACTTTAACCTATCCATTCCCCTACCTGCCCGATTAAGTGATCTGACATTCCACGCTCCGATCCGTAGAACGCCAGTTTTCCTTCTCCTGATAACGACATCCTCTTGAGTAGTCCCCGCCCGGAGATCCGAATGGGGGACTATTTTACCTCCGGAATATTTTACCCAAGAGGACGCCATCATCATTTAATCACACAGTAAAGCTGCATGCTCTCGGGAAAAATTATGGCCGTAGTTTCCCCTTGCTTTCAGCCGTTCGCAGTACCAGCACAGCAAGGCCGTTTTGGTTATTGTTACAAGGCCAGATCAGTCAATCATCCAGACTGTTGCCCTCGCAACTACTGAAAAGGCTGCTTCCCCTCTTCAGAAACCACACCTTTGTCTGGCCTCTCAACAGATACTCCTCCGTTATGGTTGCACCTACGGTACGGCTATCTGTATCGCTGAGGCACGCAAGCCTCCCCACCAACGGCAAGGTCCATGGTTCATGGGGGCAGGTGTATGATTATATGATAGCGAAACAAACACTGGTAGCAGTTACTTCTGTAAAATATCTGGGAGTATGCGTACGGAACGATTTGAAGTGGAATGATCACATAAAAATTAATTGTTGGTAAGGCGGGTGCCAGGTTGAATGGTTCAAATGGCTCTGAGCACTATGGGACTCAACTGCTGAGGTCATTAGTCCCCTAGAACTTAGAACTAGTTAAACCTAACTAACCTAAGGACATCACAAACACCCATGCCCGAGGCAGGATTCGAACCTGCGACCGTAGCGGTCGTGCGGTTCCAGACTGCAGCGCCTTTAACCGCATGGCCACTTCGGCCGGCGGTGCCAGGTTGAGATTCATTGGGAGAGTCCTTAGAAAATGTTGACCATCAACAAAGGAGGTGGCTTACAAAACACTCGTTCGGCCTATACTTGAGTATTGCTCATCAGTGTCGCATCCATACCAGGTCGGGTTGACAGAGGAGACAGAGAAGATCCAAAGAAGAGCGGCGCGTTTCGTCACAGGGTTCTTTGGTAAGCGTGATAGCGTTACGGAGATGTTTAGCAAACTCAAGTGGCAGACTCTTAAAGAGAGGCGCTCTGCATCGCGGGGTAGCTTGTTGTCCAGGTTTCGAGAGGGTGTGTTTCTGGATGAGGTATCGAATATATTGCTTCCCCCTACTTATACCTCCCGAGGAGGTCACGAATGTAAAATCAGAGAGATTCGAGCGTGCACGGAGGCTTTCCGGCAGTCGTTCTTCCCGCGAACCATACGCGAGTGGAACAGGAAAGGGAGGTAATGACAGTGACACATAAAGTGCCCTCCGCCACACACCGTTGGGTGGCTTGCGGAGTATAAATGTAGATGTAGATGTAGATCTCACGTAATGGTCTTTTGTTTTGTTTCTCTCTGTAACATTAAAACAAGTTGTGCGTCCTTTAAACCATTTAGCTGGATTCCTTTCTCCGTTTGGAAACGATGTATCGCCTGGATTTAGGGAATCTGCCGTTTTTACGGCGTTTGACGAGATTCTGTCGATAAGGGCGATTTTTGTCTCACACAGTTGTGAATTTCCGGTGACTACGTGACTGAGAAGCCGCTCAACTTTTTCAGTACATAAAGAGAAAATAATCACATACCCACTATGAGAGAGAAAGACATGAATATAGAATAAATAATGAAAGACAATTCCTACCCTTAAGAGAAACGTATCACATATACAAAAGATGGGTGAAGATGAACTACTACGTAATGACTAATTGAATATGACTAACGAATCCTCGCTTGCACTGACTGATCATTTAATAGACAGAAAACCCAAATACATGATCACAAATCCCATTTATCTCCTAAGTATATAAATCAAAAATGGAAATAATAATAATAATAAAAGGAAAAGTAAATAAATAAAAAATAAAAAAGAGCTCACACACACACACACACACACACACACACACACACACAAAGAGAGAGAGAGAGAGAGAGAGAGAGAAGTTACATGAAACACATGTAGCCAGATAAAAAAATATTGAAATGTAAACTTGAGAAAGTTGGCAGCTGTTACAGAAACTTATGACACTCTAGACACTTCTGGCAGTTACAGTGCTGTAAAATTTCAAACAATGATTTAAATGAGAAAAAGATGTCCGGCTTACAAATAATGAATTAGACGCTGATCTGTAAGTACCTTACCATTTTATTATGAAAATTTCAACGAACTGTTTTAAATCTATAGCATGTATGTGCAAATGGCAACCCTTTATGCGCAAACTAAAAAAAAAGCAATGTAACAGTTTAGGACATCCACTGAAGAAGTCTTGTAAGTAAGGCGAAATGCATCTAGGTGCACTAGTTAAATAAAAATCTTTATGTACGGTATGGAAAAGGTTTTTCTTTTAAGCTACTGCAATTTATGTTAACAAGTTCTGGGTGTTTCATAGTTAACATTTCATCGAAGTCTTTAAATGTGATTTTTTAGATGTTCTTTTATTCTGAGAATTGCTTTAGAAAACTGACGTCCGAACATTGAGCTTCAAATACTACAAGTGTGAGGCCTATCTGAGATGCAGAGACTGTAAAGACGTCTTATTAGAAATTATTTATAGAGCCTGCACATCGATACCAGTGGCCTCCTGTATTCTGATTTCTGTTGCTGAAGTGGTCCACAGCCAGTGTTCCAGACGATAGATTTGCTACTTTTAAATCATGGAGAGCCTGGTTCGATTCCCAACTGGTCGGTGATTTCTTTTCTCTTTGGCACTGAATGCTTGCGTAGTCCTCGCCATTATATCTCACCATCATAATGTTCAACTCTCCGAAGGGGTGGCAAATAGATTGACTTGCACTAGGCAGTCGAATAACCCCAGATGTGGTCTCTAGGCCAATAATCCATGCTGATATTGTTAAAAATGAAAGTTACCCTTTCACAGATAAACCATTAAACCGATTTCGCTTAAATTTGTTACGGGGGTACCTTGAACTCTGACGAATAACACTGGCTACATAGAGATGATGAAGAAGAATTAAAAATTATAGCGCTAAGAGGGTGGACTAGAGAACAGAACCTCATTTTCTGACACCAGTGAATATAAACCCAGACAAAAATTATTAAAACTTTGAACATAGCTGCTAAGGTTCAGTGACCGTGTCACAATTATATTAGAACAAATAAGCCCTCGGTCACAAATATTAAGTCAAAATTGACCAGGTTTCGACGCTACTACGAGCGTCGTCTTCAGAATTGAACCAACTCTTCTAAAACATAGTAGCTATATAATACATTAATAAAATTAACGTTTGTACTGACTGGAAAGAGATGCAGTACTTACAAGCCACATTTTAATAAATCTAAGCCGGAAAGGCGACGTCATGAATAGTTGTAAATAAGATGGCGAGCCGCTAAGGGCTGCTCGTACTTGAGCGAAAAAGGGTTCCAACAAGACTGCATCTCTTTCCAGTCAGTACAAACTTAAATTTTATTAATGTATTATATAGCTAATATGTTTTAGAACAGTTAGTTTAATTCTCAAGACGACGCTCATAGTAGCGTCGAAACCTGGTCAATTTTTACTTAATATTTGTGACCGATCCGGCCGAAGTGGCCGTGCGGTTAAAGGCGCTGCAGTCTGGAACCGCAAGACCGCTACGGTCGCAGGTTCGAATCCTGCGTCGGGCATGGATGTTTGTGATGTCCTTAGGTTAGTTAGGTTTAAGTAGTTCTAAGTTCTAGGGGACTGATGACCTCAGCAGTTGAGTCCCATAGTGCTCAGAGCCATTTGAGGCATTTGTGACCGAGGGCTTATTTGTTCTAATGTAAAAGTTATTAAATCTTTTGCATAATGTACACACTGTATAACATATACGGTATTTCAATAGCACGATGTATAGAATTCCCCTCCACACATACCGCTCGACAGGGACGCAGCACGTGGCATCGCATATTGTGTAGGAGCAGTTAGGGGAGGCAAGAGTGGAAATCTAGGACACGAGCTATGCTTATCCACACAGGCAGACATGAAAGGGTAGCTGACGTTATTGCATGTACAACAGCTTACTTAGTCACTACTACTCAGTATAACAAAACTACTGATATGTGAGCAAAGCTGCTGACAACACACAGTAGTTCAGTAACGTGAAATCTCTTGCACTCTATATGTTTGAACGACAGAGACAAATTCGAGCTCTTTGCGAGATTATTTTTGTGTTATTTTTCACGTTGCTGATTAATTCAGACGGTGATGTTGTGCTACCAAACGTAGATGCTACCAGGTTTGTTAGTCACAAACATTCCTTGGCCAGTGTTCTCTTAGTAGAGGTATAGAATTCTAGATGCCTTCTCCGTGTGACACCAGCGGCCAAACGTTCTCTTTGCTGCTTTGAATCGATGTTTCCATCTGGCCAACAGTCCAGCGCCAACATACGGCCCTCTACCTGTCAGCGTCACTTCCTGTCTGCAGGACGGCGCAGGTAATCAGTGTTGAGTGAAATCGCTCCGCATCGGTCCGGTGCGAAGTGCCGCTCGCGCCTCTCGCTTTAATCTGACCGACTGCCCTTCCCCCACTTATCCCTTTAATCACAGCTGGCAGCAAGCAGCGAGCTAATCGGATAGCATTCCGGCGGACACCCCACACACGAGCTCCCGTACCTGTATCAAACAGCTGCTAGTAATCGAGTGCTATTCCCCAGCTGCAGAACTAGCGTCGATGCTGCGCTCTCCTAAGCGAGAGATCCGTACTGCATGAAACGGTGCAGCGCAGACTGCCTCCACCACTCAACTGACCGTTCGCTTACAACAGTGCTTCTAGAATACCTCTACAGTACCGGCAATCCGTTACACTAGGAAAGACCACTGTGTAATGTTATGTGAGAGTCATTGCCCCCATTTTTTAACTTTATTCTGAGAAGCTCAGTAATGTACCGTATGTAAATACCGTAAATGTAAATTTGATTTAACTCTTTAGCGCGCAATCCCCGCAGCGATAGTAGTTGTGAATCTTTCAGTATGGACTCTAAAATAAAAAAAGGCAATTGATTTATTAAAAAAAAAAAGAGAACTCTTAATCTGTATCTTGTGGAAAGAGGACGTGTTGCAAGGCTGTCGCTCAGAACGTATTGTTACATTTAACTAAAATTGAGAAAACCGATTAAAGTATATGTAAGAATTGCCAAACATTTATGTATACAAATTTTTGGAAGTGAAGAATAGAAATATGTTGTTTTTGGAAAAGGAGGTGAAATTCATTGTCGTCGCCGTCTATCAATCGACAGAATTGTAAGTGTACAAAGTTCACTAAAATACAGGAAAAGAAATGCATTCTCTGTAGTTTCCATTCAATAATAACAACCTCTCATAATTTATTAAGTACAGTATTTGGATTATGTTCTTGTAAAATTGCATGGTGCTGAACTCCACTGACCAATTCTGATGTAGCAGGACGTGTAGTCTGAAGGAAGTTTGTGTGCCAAGCAATCTCCTTTTCTCACGAAAAGCAGATTGTTGTTTGATCTTTTTTACTTACCCCAGTGGTCCCTTAGGTATGAAAAGCTACGAAAACTTGGGCTCAGAGCTATCCGCAATACGGTCACGTAACTAACAGAGTTGTATTTTAAACCTTAAAGATCAATGACTTCCTCCAAATTGTAATACGTCACCAACTGGTGCAGAAGCTGATCATTCAAGGAGCCAGCAACCAAAATACCGGTACCAGTTACGACTTAAAGTAAAAATCTCAATCAAAAATCAGTCTCTCTCTCTCTCTCTCTCTCTCTCTCTCTCTCTCTCTACAAGCACATATACAAATATTCATAAGATAAAAGTCATTTTATAACTGTAGCGTTCACATCCGTGGCTATACTACAGAAGCAATCCTCATTACTCAGAGATAAGTGTTACTGAACGATGCCCAATCCACTCCTCTGTCTATTAAGGTGGGTAGGACGTCAAACGGGTCGACTTGGAGCAGGAGAGGCACCACAGGACATTTTAATTTCCCCTGTCTACACTTTTTCAAATAAACTGATAAAACTTTGTTAGCATGACAAGGAAAGAGCCAGGATTCACACTCATAGCAGTGGGAGTTCAAAAAGTAACAAATTAAATGTTTTTCACTTGTGAAATTTCATCATTTTTTCACTTTTTACTGGCTACACTTGTTGGTATATGTATACTTTTCTTCACAAGTAAGAGAGATTCTTCAAAGAATTTTGCACAGCATACAAACCATGTTTACAAGTGTATGAAATTCTAGCATTTACTTAATTTATGAAAGAGTGAATGAACTGTTACATTCTAAACTTCATGTTTAGAAAAAACTTAAATTTTGTAGTTAATTATCTCAATTTTTACCACGGTTTTTAAGAGTTGGAAAATTCTAGAGATTTGCATTAATGGGTTTGTGTTTAAAAGCAGTGCAAAATTGATCGAAGAATCTCTTTCACTTATGAAGAAAAGTGTACCTATAGCAACAAATGCAGCCAATAGTAAGAGAAAGAATGATGAAATTTCACACGTTAAAATATTTTTTTGGTAATGCTTTTGTACTTCCATCGCTTTGAGTGTGAATCCTGACTTCTTTCTTGTCACGCTGACAAAGTTTATGAATTTGTTTGTAATAGGGTAGACAGTGGAAACTAAAATGTCCTGTGGTGCCTCTCCTGCTCCAAGTCGGCCCGTTTGTCGTCCTATCCCACCTACGCTAAATTATGATTACTGCCCATCCCGGAATTGGATGCTGCCCGGTGGCGTTCCGGGAATGTGACGCAGTAACGGAAGTATGTAAGTGGAGCAGACACGGACGGAGATCACTCTAGTGAACATAAGGACTGCGATTGGTGACATACATTGCGTTAAGTGTATTTGGCAAAGGGCAGATTTTTTTTTTTTTTTTTTTTTTTACGAAGAACCTGTAAACGAGTATCTCTAAAACGACGAAGCTGGTCGAATGTTCACATGCTACTGTCGTGAGGACTTACGGTAAAAGGCAGGAGGATAGTAGCACTACCCTATGCATAAATGTTTGGACGTCCACGACGTTTCACAGAGCATGTGGTTCGGAAGTTGGCTGCTCGGTAAAGTAGGATTAATGATGATCTGTGGTATCTCTGCCGAAAGAGCACAGTGCTGGTGCACACACAAGTGTTTCAGAGCACACCGTTCACCGTACACTGTTGAACATGGAGTTCCGCATCACACCACCACTACGTGTTCAGATGTTGCTTACGATTGTACTGGATACGGGACCATCGTGATTTGGCTGATCGTCTCCATAAACGGCGTCATCGAGGTGAACGACGGCTCGAAACATGCAGCGCGCTACGGACACAGGCTTTAAGAAACAGTATTATGCTATGAGAAACATTCCCCTGCGCTGGAATGTGACCTGTGGTAGTAATCGAAGACATGCTGACAGCTGCGTACCACCTCCATCCCTTCATGTTTGATGTCTTCCCCCACGACTATGTCATGTTCCGGAAGTATAACTGTCCGTGCTACAGAGGTTTGAAGAGCGTTATAGCGATCTCCCGCTAATGTCTAGGCAACCAAATTCTCCTGATGTAAATCTTATTGAACCCATCTGGGTCGCTATTGGGTGCTATCACCGCGTTCCGACATTTACGCCAATTAGGCGACCTGTGCGTAGACATCTAACGCCACATACCTCCACAAATCTCGTAACAAACTGTCGGATCCCTGATACGCAGAATCAGTGATGTATTTCCTTCCAAAGACGGATAGACATGCTATTAAGCACGTGTCATAAAGGTCTGGCCCATCAGTGTAAATCTCGAGCCGCTAGCAAAAAAATCAAGGAAGTGAGAAATCAAAGAAGAATGTAATTTAGATAAAGAAAGAAAAGGATATCGACGGTGAGGTTGCCTGAGACGGAATATATGTTAGGTTTGCGAAAGAATATTGTCCACCAGCTGTCCACAATTTACCTTAGGCGAATTAGGGAAACAGCATGAAACGCAAATCAGCATGGGAGGACGTGAATTACAATCGCCGTCTCCTTAATTAACTGCTGTGATACCTCGATCTACAAAAGAAATAATTACTCCCCAAAAAGCTTTGTAGTATATCCTGCAAGGTGTTTTTTCCACTGCTTCTCCTTTCCTGTGCAAGTCACGAAGAGTCCGCTAGAAGAATGATTGTGGCCAACCCTCCGTTCGCGAGACGCACGTACAAGGCAGCAGTGTGTTGCGAAACTTGGGTTGCCCTGGCTTAATATTCGAATAATCTATGGGAATGCTATCTGATAGCGTCTTTGACAGCTGGCGGTATCTTGACAGGTGCCTATTGTATAAGTTTCAAGGCACAAATGGAATGAGTGAGTACTGTGGAATGATATTTAAAAGCTCGAATGCGGGCCATGTAACGAAAGACAACACACATACACACCATGAATACTAGTGCCACCAAACTACCGAAGAGCCGTCCGTGGTGGCCGAGCGGTTCTAGGCGCTTCAGTCCGGAACCGCGCGACTGCTACAGTCGCAGGTTCGAATCCTGCCTCGGGCATGGGTGTGTGTGGTGTCCTTAGGTTAGGTAGGTTAAAGTAGTTCTAAGTTCTAGGGGACTGATGACCTCAGTTGTTAAGTTCCATAGTGCTCAGAGCCATCTGAACCATCTGAACTATCCAAGGTTACCAAAAAACACAGGGACGGAGTCAATGCAACCTGAACTAATTGTAATTAAAATTGACATTCGATACGTTTAGAGTTGTGGATGGTACATATTAATTACAGACGGGTGGCTTAGTATTGACATTGACTATGTCCCTCTGTAGTTTCACTAGGGACAGAGCAAGATTCCAGTTAGAATTCAAGCAAAGCCTCCATCTCTCTTCGGAGACTGACTTGCTTATTTTAATCAAGGTCTGCTTCCTTGGTAACATCACTCCAGAATCTCCGTGTTCCTATATTCGACAGGATGACCGTGGCATCCTAGTGTTTCACAATGATGGGTTTTCGCAGTTTTTATAAGCTTCTGGTGGCTGCAAAATTCGTTTCACGCCATGTTTTTGCAGAACATGACCAGTCCTGTTAGAATGATATCTGAGCAAGCGCAAAATTCTTTAGAGTTTGGTGACACCTAGTCATCTTAATTACTCAAACGCGTTTTGCTTGAATAAGTCGAAAACCGTGTCCGTCAGCGAAAACATATCCAAGTACAAAACTTAATTACATTAAATTTCCCACAAAACGGTCTTACTTTTTCTTTCTGGAAAAATAATTACTCCTGTTTTTCTCATAATTTTGAGCGTCTTTCACCAGTTTAGATTGCCGAATACAATCTAAAAATATAAATCCTATCAGCGCACCGAGTTTTCTTACATCTTCCTTCCATTACAAGAACAAGATCATAACTGCCACTCTGGTGCCTTTACCTTTCCGAAAACCAGATCATCGTGTATCGTATTATCAATTTTCTTTCCCCTTTGTTCCCATACGCGAAATGAATGGGATGAAATACTAGTATGTTGTATCATGCTAAGTACTTTTTTCGAAGCGCTTCACAGTGGAATATACAGGTACACTCTGCAACACAATTAAAGGATCCCTTTTTCTAAACCCCGTAATTGTCCCCCAATGTCACAGGTAAGATTAAAATTTGTCTCAAATGTGCCTACAACCATCCCCTACGGCGGTTTAAATGCAAGGCCCCTACGATGTCAACTTTGGTCTCGCCAGTGCTTCCAGTATCAAGATGTCAACGTATGCTAAATATACACCAGGACTGAGACGTACATGTGAGGTGTAAGATAGCTTAATGATGAGACACTGGCACCAAATTTCATCACCGTTCTGCCCGTCGCCATTGTCACACCCTCTCTCATCCACATTTAAACCCTTCTTTTTGCACTGGAGGTCAGAGGCGCAATGCCAAGTGTTGTATTCACTCGGATTTCGTATGGCTTGTCGAGGAAAATACTTCATACTCATCGCAGCTTAGAAACGACACAAAAAGATTTTAGGGGGCGACATAAAGGGCGTCCTTCAGGCGTTGAATTACACAAGTTTGACGGTTGAACGCGACAGTTCGCAGTGTGACGAGCAACAGGAAGCCGTTCTTGCCACTCTCCGACGCCGCCGATTCACTTCAGACTACGCAACGCGTCTCCAAAGACATCGTGCACCAGCAAAACCGCTGAATGTGATTGCACCCCTTCGGGATGCAGTGCGACCACAATTATTGCCCTGGTGTATGGGGTGGAGCTGCTAGAAACCGTCGAAACCTATTCGACGAAATCAGAACGTAAGCCGAAGTAGCAAAGGGTGCGTGCGCCTTTTCAGCCCTCGTGCTTCGCACCATCCTGTGACGCGCTGAGAGAGAGTTGCGACATTCACGCATGAATAAGCAAAACGAGAAAGGATCCTCCTGAGTTCCACTCAAGTTTGGGCAACACACTCGAAGCCACCCGCCTGTCTTTTTTGAGCATCTTAAAATTGTACCTGAAAAGAGTCAAGCTCTGAAAAATTCCTAGGCACCTGCAGACATGCAACTTCTTCGACGCCCCACTGGATCTGGAGGTCCTAAAAGCAGGTGCTAGAGCAGTACCGTAGACCATCTGCCTGCAACTCTCGTCAAGGGTGCTTTCTATACAGCGCTCAACAAAGACGAGAGGTTGGCACAGAAGATGTTGCCAAGATGGCTGGACTTACAGCGACCCTTTACCGTTTTATTTAGGCATGTTTCAATGTCACACCCTGCTGCGAGACACGTTGCTGGTTCAGAACATGTTTGGATTTCGTGAAATAGTTTTCAACGTTTTAGTAGTTCTACCCCGTACTGAAACTAAACTCCGTCCGAACAAGCCTTGTAAGGCCCAACGGTACCGACCGGCCGCCGTGTCATCCTCAACCCACTGGCGTCACTGGAGGCGGATGCGGAGGGGCATGTAGACAGCACACCGCTCTGCCGACCGTATGTCGGTTTACGAGACTGCAGCCGATACTTCTCAATCAAGTCGTTCCTCAGTTTGCCTCACAAGGGCTGACCGCAACCCGCTTGCCAACAGCGCTCGGCAGACCGGATGGTCGCCCATCCAAGTGCTGGCCCAGTCCGACAGCGCTTAACTTCGGTGGTCTGACGGGAACTGGGGTTACCACTGCGGTAAGGCCGTTGGCTCCACCCCGTACACCAGAGCAAAAATTGCAGTCGCACAGCACTGCAAAGGGGTACTATGTGCTCAATCGGGTTGCTGGAACACGATGTTCTTAGAGAAGGCTTGAATCGTCCGAGGCGTGTCAGCAGTGCCTTGTCAAGAGCATCGTCCTGCTGTTCATCACGTTGAGAACTGTCATTTCCGTCAGCGAAGTGTATGGAATTCAATGCCTAAGGAAAGGGGAGGTTTCATCAATGCCGTAATTCCTTTTCGAGTCGATTCTCAGAGACGGTTTGCCTCTAATGTTTTTCTTGGACACCTGTACGAGAAGAACGTGAATTCAACTCTGGACCTGGCGGTTCTGACCTCCATCGCAGAGGCGTCAAATAATTGGTGAAATGTGGGTAAGAGTGGTGCGACGGCCTTCCTATCGTCTGAACGCCCACGATGGTGGCGGTCGGAATGGTGGTGAAATGTGGCGTTCATGTGACATCTTTAACCTACCTTACACCACACATGAACTTACCAGCTCTGGCCTTTGGCCTCGCCGTTTGAAGCGTCGGCGAGCCTAGCATAAGGTATGTGGCTGGGCGCCACGCTTCTGCTCCTTTCCAGAGGAAGGCTGTAGCCACATCTGAGGTAAATATCCAACTCATGATTCGCGATGGGAGAAAGGAACGAGATCTCGAAAACGTGATACTCTAATTGTGTTGCATAGTGTAGATATAATGTGGAGAACAAAGGCCTCACACGTATGATATACACTGAAACAGCAGTGAAACTGGCATAGCCACGACTATACAAATACGGAGGTACGTAAACAGGCAGAATAGGGCACTACGATTCGTAACGCCTATACAAGTATTTTAAACATAGCTGAGCTACAGCAACGGTTCCACGTCAAAAGATTAAAAAACAGCCGACCAGTTGCAAAGGATAAAGTAATCTTTACCTAGGTTTCAATAGATATAAATCTATCTTCATCAGAAGACGGCAATATTACAGTAACATGGAGTGAAGTATCCTAGTCAGATTACTTTATCCTTTGCAACTGGTCGGCTGTTTTTTAATCTTTTGCCTATACGAGTGTCTGGCGCAGCTGTTACATCGGTTACTGCTGCTGCAGTGGCAGGCTATCAAGATTTAAGTGAGTTTGAACGTGGTGTTATAGTCGGCGCACGAGAGACGTGACACGGCATCTCAGAGGTAGCGATGAAGGAGGAATTTTCCCGTACTATCATTTTACGAGTGTACCGTGAATATCAGCAATCTGGTAAAACATCAAATCTCCTACATCGCTGCGGCCGGAAAAAGATCCTGCAAGAACAGAACCAACGGCGACTGAAGAAAATCGTTCAACGTGGCAGAAGTGAGAGCCTTCCACAAATTGCTGCAGATTTCAATGCAGGGAAATCAACAAGTGCCAGTGCGCCAACCATTGAACGAAACATCATCAATATGGGCTTTCGGAGCCGGAGACTCACTTGTGTACACTTGATCACTGCACGACACAAAGCTTTGCGCTTCTGCTGGTCCCGTCAACATGACTGGAAACATATTACCTGGTTGGACATGTTTCGTTTCAAATTGTATCGGCGGATGGATTTGTACGGGTATGGAGATCCTGCATGTGAGCAGGGAATAGTTCAAGTCGGTAAAAGCTCTGTAATGGTATGGGGTGCGTGCAGTTGCAGTGATGTGGGGCCCCTGATAAGTATAGATATGACTCTGACAGGTGACACGTACATAAGCATCCTGTCTGATCTCCTGCATTCATTCCTGTCCGTTGTGCATTCCGACGGACTTGGGCAACTGCAGTAGGACAATGCGACACCCCACACGTCAAGAATTCCTACAGAGTGGCTCCAGGAACACTCTCCTGAGTTTATACACTTCCACTGGCCAACAGACTCCCCAGACATGAATATTATTGAGCATATCTGGGATGCCCTGCAGCGAGCTGTTCGGAAGAGTTGTCCACCCCCACGTACTCTTACGCATTTATGGACAGGCCTGCAGGTTTCATGCTGTCAGTTCCCTCAAGCACTACTTCAGACACTAGTCGAGTGTTGCAACACTTCGGCAGGCTCGCATGGGGCCAACATGATATTAGGCAGGTGTACCAGTTTCTTTGTATCTTCAGTATAATATTGGTGGCATTTTTCGTAGTGAAATTGGTCTCGCAGCTCGAGTTAACGTCATAAGTCGTCTCCAAGGTTAACATAGTAAAAGCATTTCCCCTGGAATATATGGTCGTTTCGCACCGTAGTTTGCCACGCTCTGGACCACGCGCTACCTGTCGCAGCTGCCCAGGTGGCGTCGCACAGTGTTCCTAGGAACAGTGTGTGTGCACTTCCGTCTACCTCACCAGTATGGCGGACTGCAGCTCGCTACGCTTTTCACGGAGGAGGTGATGCGAACGTGTTATCGATTGCCAGCCGTGTCGCGCCCACTAGTCTCTGTGTGTGTGTGTGTGTGTGCGTGACTCGATCACGCAACAGGCAGCGTGCCCTCGCGGCACGCACTCACGCAGCTCAGTGTCACTGAGCAGGTTGAGCACGCACCAGAAAAAGTAGACGTTGCTGAAGATTCTTGATGAAGGCCTTCTAGATAGTCTACAAATTGGTATTGCGTGCTCTGCATCTTCATCTACTTCTGCAATCGCACTACTTAGTGAAGCTCATGGCAGTGTTCACCTGAGGAGCTAATAAAAAAAAATGGACAACTCCACAGTTCACTTTTTAACAGAAGAGACCAATAAAGTAATATATAGAGACCTATATAGCGTACATTCATTTTTATTTCGTTAACCTTATGATGCCTTAGAAGCAAATATTAGTTTTGGAGTGACTAAGAAAGCTGAAAATTGTGAAAAAATATACGTGTCCAATGGTTTTGTTGCACATATGAGGATTTGTCGGAGACTGAAACTCAAGGCTGAGCCTTGCGCGGCTCGTGTTCATTCCGGTTATTGTTTGTCAACTTCTCTTAGCGTACTGCCGCCTCGTTTTCTTATTCCATTCACTGGCGTCACTAGGTTGCTGGTTTGCTTGCCCGTGAGTGGCAGCAGCAGCGCTTATCGATAAGGGCACTGTCGTACCATCTCTGGAGCGACCGCTAATATTTCCGGGTCGTCGTCTGTCAAGAGTTCAGTTGCGGACGGATCAGCAATGGATTCAGTCGGGGACGGACCAGCAGTGAAGTTGGGGACGGAACGCCAGTGAAGTGCGGACAGCCAGTGCGTTATATTGAAGCGGGACCACCGTTGGTTGGTCGTTTGGTTGGTCGTTTGGTTGGTCGTCTCATAGGGCGACGTATATTTGGCCCTTTGACCGTTTCTGGGCCTCGTCAGTTGGTCATCTTGCTGGAGTTGGGTCGGTTCCTTCCTTGTGCAGAGATGTCGTGGCCAATGGGCAAGAGTTACCCCTGATGGTTGGGTCCGAGCCAGTGTGCCAGTGTCACCGTGTCTCCGAATTCCAAACGGACATCGAGTTAAGTCGGATTGGAGCTGCGGTCAGCTTCGGATAGCCAAGACTCGCCCGAACGTTGCCGACACACGTCACTTCAGTAGGAACAATTTAGGTTGGTCGTTCGGTCGGTCGTCCCATCGGACGACGTTTATTTGGGCGCCGACCGATTGTGGAAACTCTCTGAGTGTTGAACTGATTCGTCCTTGTTGTTCGTCAGTAATTACTTTTACGATTGTTCGAGTTCTTGTGCAATTGTATTTACATGGAACCATCTGTAGTTTCTGTGATTTCCACTGAGTAGATGATTGCTGTCTGCGTACAGGAGTAGTCAGTCGGTCGGTTGAAACAGTGCAGCGAGTGTGTCGGATGGAAAGGAATTGATGGTTCTTCAGCCGTCCCGAGGTTGTCACCCGATTGTTTAATGTTACGCTTGGCTGCCTGTCTCACCTAAACTGTTGTTAGAGTTTCATCACCAGGCCGACCCCTGGAACACTTCTAAGCACCACTGTTGTTTTTTGTAATTGTCATTTTATTTGGTCGCAGGTACTGTGCCAGGCCTTCAGCCGTATATTAATATTGTCTGTTTTATGTGTAGTGTATGGCCTTTAGACGAACTTCATGTCAACTATTTTAAGATTAGGCCTTCAGCCGTGTTTTATTTAAAATTCTTGTTGGTCTGTATTTAGGGCTTCAGCCGGGTTTGTTTCAGAATCTGTGGTTTTAATACGTTAATCCCGGTCTGTAAGCCTTCTTTAATTATCTTGAATTCTTGCAACGGCCTTCAGCAGTGTTCTGTAAATGTTTATCGTAAGGTTGTCTTTAATTATTTTGAGTTATTGTTTGGGCCTTCAGCTGACAAGATGTTTCCAGGTTTCTTAAGATGTTTTTCTGTTGTACTGTGTAAAATTTTATCCTTAAACCCTCTCTTTTATTATGTTAAAAAAATAATTGGTCTTTCAGCCGAAGAATTAATTTGAATTTTCCTTAATGTGGCGTTCAGCCGAAATTTGTAAATGCTTGGCTTTTAAAGAATTTCCTTAGCTGATCTCAAATATTATTTCAGCCTTTAGCAGAGAAGATATTGTAATTTTACTTAAATAAGGCCTTCAACCGTTACTCTAAATCCTGATGGTTTAGAAGGAATCAACCAAACTTATTCTGGAGAAGTTACTTGGGCCCTGAGCCGTGAATAGATCTTTGTTGTTTTAAAGAGAAAACTGTGCATTGATCTGAGCAATAGAGTTGTGTGTGTTCTTGTATAACTAACAGTAATTGGCCCCTTTCCACAACCTGATCCGCTCTGGCCTGCGAAACTAGATTACAAAGGCAGACTTTATAACAGATCTGTGCAATTCAGCCGGCCGAAGTGGCCGTGCGGTTAAAGGCGCTGCAGTCTGGAACCGCGAGACCGCTACGGTCGCAGGTTCGAATCCTGCCTCGGGCATGGATGTTTGTGATGTCCTTAGGTTAGTTAGGTTTAACTAGTTCTAAGTTCTAGGGGACTAATGACCTCAGCAGTTGAGTCCCATAGTGCTCAGAGCCATTTGAACCATTTCTTTTTGTGCAATTCAGAAATTTGTATGCTTGTCATTGTATTGAGAATATTACCTTTTGTATTAATTTTATTATTATTATGTGCGTAGGGACACTGTCGGATCTACATCTACATCTACATGGATACTCTGCAACTCACTTTTGAGTGCCTGACAGACTGTTCATCGAACCACCTTCATAGTTCTCTATTATTTCAATCTCGTATAGCGCGCGGAAAGAATGGACACCTATATCGTGGTGATCGTTCCTCCCTATGTAGGTCGGTTTCAACAAAATATTTTCGAATTCGGAGAAGAAAGTTGGTGATTGGAATTTCGTGAGAAGATTCCGTCGCAACGAAAAACGCCTTTCTTTTAACGATTTCCAGCCCAAATCCTGTAGCATTTCAGTGACACTCTCTCCCATATTTCGCGATAATACAAAACGTGCTGCCTTTCTTTGAACTTTTTCGATGTACTCCGTCAGTCCTATCTGGTAAGGATCCCACACCGTGCAGCAGTACTCTAAAAGAGATCGGACAAGCGTAGTGAAGGCAGTCTCCTTAGTAGGTCTGTTACATTTTCTAAGTGTCCTGCCAATATAACGCAGTCTTTGGTTAGCCTTCCCCACAACATTTTCTATGTGTTCCTTCAATTTAAGTTGTTCGTAATTGTAATACCTAAGTATTTAGTTGAATTTACGGCTTTTAGATTAGACTGATTTATCGTCTAACCGAAGTTTAACGAGTTCTTTTTAGCACTCATGTGGATGACCTCCCACTTTTCGTTATTCAGGGTCAACTGCCACTTTCGCACCATTCGCATATATTTTCTAAACCGTTTTGCAGTTTGTTTCGATCTTCTGATTACTTTATTAGTCGATAAACGATAGCGTCATCTGCAAACAACCGAAGACGGCTGCTCAGATTGTCTCCTAAATCGTTTATATAGATAAGGAACAGCGAAGGGCCTATAACACTACCCTGGGGAACACCAGAAATCACTTCTGTTTTACTCGATGTCTTTCTGTCAGTTACCACGAACTGTGACCTCTCTGACAGGAAATCACAAATCCAGTCACATAATTGAGACGATATTCCATAATCACGCAATTTCAATACGAGCCGCTTGTGTGGTACAGTGTCAAAAGCCTTCCGGAAATCCAGAAATACGGAATCGATCTGAAATCCCTTGTCAATAGCACTCAACACTACATTTGAATAAAGAGCTAGTTGTGTTTCACAGGAACGATGTTTTCCAAACCCATGTTGACTGTGTGTCAATAAACAGTTTTCTTCGAGGTAATTCATAATGTTTGAACACAATATATGTTCTAAAATCCTGCTACATATCGACGTTAACGATATGGGCCTGTAACTTAGTGGATTACTCATGCTACCTTTCTTGAATATTGGTGTGACCTGTGCAACGTTCGTTGAGCGAACGGTTGTCTATGATTGTTAAGTATGGAGTTAATGCATCAGCATACTCCGAAAGGAACCTAACTGGTATACCGTCTGGACCAGAAGACTTGCTTTTATTAAGTGATTTAAGTTGCTTCACTACTCCGAGGATATTTATTTCTACGTTACCCATGTTGGCAGTTGTTCTTGATTCGAATTCTGGAATATTTACTTCGTCTTCCTTTGTGAAGGCATTTTGGAAGACTGTGTTTAGTAACTTTGCTTTAGCAGCACTGTCTTCGATTGTATCTTCATTGCTATCGCCAGAGAAGGCATTGATTGTTTCTTTCCGCAAACATACTTCACATACGACCAGAATCTCTTTGGATTTTCTGCCAGGTT
Organism: Schistocerca nitens; assembly: GCF_023898315.1. Classification (NCBI taxonomy): domain Eukaryota; kingdom Metazoa; phylum Arthropoda; class Insecta; order Orthoptera; family Acrididae; genus Schistocerca; species Schistocerca nitens. The sequence goes on along the minus strand of NC_064622.1, from coordinate 479,803,335 downwards.
TCGAGACAACGTTTCGTTGTGGAAACTGTTATAGACATCTCGCATTGAAATCCGCGCTAAATTTCGAGCTTCTGTAAAAGATCGTCAATCTTGGGGATTTTGCGTCTGTTTAAATTTGGCATGTTTGTTTCGTTGTTTGTGCAACCGTGTTCTAACCCGTTTTGTGTACAACGAAGTATCAGCTCCGTCGTTTGTTAATTTATTTGGTATAAATCTCTGAATTTCTGCCGAAACTATTTATTTGAATCCAAGCCACATCTGGTCTACACGTATATTATTAATTTGGAACGAGTGGAGATTGTCTCTCAGGAAGGCGTCAAGTGAATTTTTATCTGCTTCTTTTGAATAGGAATATTCGCTTATTTTTCGGGGATTTTGGGATTGCAATATTCAATCTCTCTACGACAACCCTGTGTTCACTAATCCCTGAATCGCTTTTCATGCTCGTTATTACCTCAGGATTATTTGTTGCTAAGAGGTCAAGTGTGTTTTCACAACCGTTTACTATTCGCGTGAGCTCATGAACAAACTGCTCGAAATAATTTTCAGAGAAAGCGTTTATCACAATTTCGGATGATATTTTATGCGTACCTCCGGAATTAAACATGTATTTCCGCCAACATATTGAGGGTAAATTAAAGTCACCGCCTACTATTAACGTATGTGTCGGGTACTTATTTGAAATAAAACTCAAGTTTTCTTTGAACCTTTCAGCAACTGTATCGTCTGAATTGGGAGGTCGGTAAAAGGATCCAGTTATTATTTTGTTCCGGTTGACAACAATGACCTCTACCCATACTAACTCACAGGAAGTATCTACTTCAATTTCGTGACAAGTTAAACTGCTTCTGACAGCAAACAAACACGCCACCGCCAACCGTGTTTGGCCTATCCTTTCGGAACACCATTAGGTTCTTCGCAAAAGTTTCACTTATTAAATTTCTAATAGCCCACATAACTTTCATTCTTTCGCTATGTGCTTTCTTCCTTTCTTCTGACCACTTGACCCCAGATATTTTAGGGACTTCATTCTCTGGCTTTACTACCCATCTATATATCTTCTGATCGTTAAGTTTCCTGACTAGTATGTCTGATGTTCCTCTCTATAACTCTTACAAGTTATATTTGACTTCTTCTATCGATGGAATGTTCTTCAGTTTTACAGTGTATGTCAAAACCTTGTGAATTAGCCTTGAAGATGGGAGTCTATGAATGTGTCCGTAGAATTTCAGCCTTAGTTTCCTGATATCTGCGGCAAGATTTGACAGTCTTTTTATTGTAATAAAAGTGAATCAGTATAGATAAATAGCCTATAGTACGAAACTCTTAGTCAACTACAGCATAAACACAGTAAGATATTTTGTCCTTAATCTTCTTTTCTTATGTAACTTACAAGTTTCCAAAAAATCAACATTATTGTGATGATTATTAGCCATTTAGTGCTGCCAATCGCAGTCATTCGTTAACAGATCCTTGTATATGTTGATGTTCACAGCATCGACTATGGGTAAAACATTCAACTTCACTCTAAAATTGTGCTGAATTCTTCGTTAATAGGTTTTTTGTACCACTGCAGCATATTGTCTTGACAACATTTTTTCGACATTTTTAGCTCTCTGAGGATCGATATTGCACTCACTTGAAATAGGTGTGGAGTTAACACGGAGAAATGATTCAGCTTTGTTAGGTATAGAAAAGAGAATTGCTACATCTATGTTGTAATTCATTTTTCCGTTCCCAAGAACATTTTTTATAGTTTTTTTTGCGATGCTATAATCAGTATTTAACATTTTGGCAGATGTTATTACTAACTATGCTTCCTATCACCAGTTACAGGCAATCCACTGTTTTTCTAAAAACTTTAATACCCCAAAGATTATTGGTGACCTTGAATGTTAACAATAGCTCTTTCACATACAGGGTGCAAGGGGAATAAATGCAGATATTGTGATCATTGATATCTTAATATATACCCACGTCATTGTGTTAGTTGCTTTTACTCTATGTTTATCATTCTCGATGCACACATATCACATAATTTGCTAGTTGATATTTTCTGCATGGTCGTAACTTTACCATTAAGAAGATTACGCCAATCAGTACAGACTAACCGTTTTGCATCCAGACTACCCATAACATTCTGTACATGCACTTTACGTTAAATTAACAATGCAAGGTATGAGTCAAATACTACAACGCTTTACAGCAGAAGTTCCGCCATATTCGATGTGCATTGCACTATGGAATGTGCATTGCACTATGGAAACGGCAGAGAGGAACTCCTGCCATCTTAGTAACTGCTGCTGGAGTTGGCCAGATGTGACGGAGAAAATGTAAAGCAGTTGTGCGGGTTTTGCTCGACAGACCGCTATTCACATTTATTTTAAGCACAAATCAGTACGTTTTTGAAAGCTGAAAAGATTATAATCACATTGACCTCGAAAAGTACAAACGAAAGCAGTGAACTTCTAAAATCCGGTGAAAAATACAGTTGCCAATCTTCGATAATGAGCTCCGCAGTTAGGACTATACCTCATTATGAAGTTTGTTGCCGCTCCCTCAAGCATGGAGCGTCGTAATAATGACTGCTGGAATCCCTCCGCGGACCCTATAATTAGCCTAATTTTGTTTTGCAGTTTCAGTGGGTGTAGAAGCAATCTGTAGAAGATTTCTACATTACTCAATTAACTCTACGTCTAGAATCTGTGTAAGTAGGCTATCGAGGGATGGTTGTCGTCTGTTTTGAAGTTAGTAGGCGTCCAGGCTCCCAGCATCTCCGTGACGCAGTCGGTCTCTTCTGGAGAACCATTGCTTTTTTCCAGTGTCCTACCAATGATCCGAGGTCTGTCACCAGTGGAACTTATACAGAAAGGGGCAGCACGAATAGTCGCAGTTTTGTTTGATCACATAAACTATACCGAGGAAGCATATTTCCACCGAGCGAGGTGGCGCATGATTAGCACACTGGACTCGATTTCGGGAGGACGACGGTAGAAAACTAGCGTCCGACCATCCTGATTAAGTTTTCCGTGATTTCCCCAAATCGCTGCAGGCCAATGCCGGGATGGTTCCTTTGAAAGGGCACGGCCGATTTCCTTCCGCATCCTTCTCTAATCCTATGAGACCGATGACCTCGCTGTTTGGTCTCTTCCCCAAAACAATAACAACAACAACAAGCCTATTTACAACGCTTCATGAATCGGTTTTAAGTGATGACTCTGGGAATATACTACAACCCTCGACGTATCGCTACCGTAGGGATCGTGAGGACAAGATTACAACATGCAGGGATGCATTTAAGCAATCATTCTTCCCGCGCCCCATAGGTTAATGAAACAAGAAGGAAACCTAATAACTTTTAAAATGGAACGTATCCTTGCGATGCAGTTCACAGTGGCTTTCATACCAAAACCTTAGACGTAGAATATTGTCGGCTAGGTGACACAACAAGAACAGTAAGGCTCCTAATAAATTTTACAGCGGCATACACCGATATCCATGTATCTATCGGTATCAATACTGGTGCATATCGATGAATCTCCGTCCAACATATAATGCTGTGTCCCCTCTACAAAGTAATCTACACTGCAGTCAGAAATTTTGCTTCTTAGTTCACACGACGTAGTGTAAGTAATAAAACGATGGTGTTGCACAGTGTAAGACATTTTTCGGAAGTCAAGAAAGAGTGAATCTACGTGGTTGTCTTGATCGATGACTGTCAATGTGTTAGACAAGAAAATCCTGAGTAGTTCTCTCTTTGCAAGTAGGGAAAGTCTGTCGAGAGAGGGTTGTATATGGAATCTCTTCTTATTGTGAGAGGAAGATCAACACTCATCACCCGTCCAGATAAGAACGGGAAATGATTGTTAGTGTCCTAAGTTTCCCAGTCCTTGTATTGCGTGGCGTACTCGTTCACATTCTTCAGGCCGTTCGCAGTCTGTTTCCTACTGCATCCGTTTCAGACTGGAGTGTGCTGTCTGAGAAGACTTTGCGTTCGTTGTGCAGGGACAGATTACTTCCTCCATTGGTAACGAAAAACTAACTCGGTGATCTGACTCAGCGGACGAGTCAATGCTGACTGGCGATGTCGTTGTGTGGGTGCCGTATGGAAGGGCACCGTGGTGTCACCACAGACCTCTCCCCGGAGTTGTCAACATTCCAGTCGTCCGGGCCACTATTTATCAGTCAAGTAACAATCTAGTTGACACCGACTTCTAGTTTTTCACCAAGGAAAAATTCCTAGAAGTACTGAGGTCCTTCAAATGGCAGTCACAGGCACTGTAAACTCAGCTGCGAAAGTGGACCCTGGTTTGACGACTTGTGACCTCACCTTCTCCCCTATAGATGTGAGAATAACATAGGGCTCATTTTAGCACGCTCAGCTTTCGGAAAAAAGTTTGTTATCCGCTTGTTTTACGGCTCTCCATGTGGGGCACCAATTATTCTCGGACCCTCCCGAACCACGCGGGGTAGCCGTACGGTCTATGGCGTTTTGTCACGATTCGCGCGGCTGCCCCCGTCGTACGTTCGAGTTCTCCCTCGGGCATTTATGTGTGTGTTGTTCTCAGAGTAGGTTAGATTATGTAGTGCGTAACCCTAGCGACCGATTACGACAGCAGTTTGGTCGCATACTCCTTACTACAAATTAAAAAAAAAATTTTTTTGACCCTCTCGTCCTGCCATGTGTTTGAACATTGTAGGGCCCGATACAGCTGAAGGGAAAACAACAATCAAATATGTAGACCTGGACACAGATTATAAGAAAGAAAAGTGGGTATCAAGGATATGCATATCTGTTTTAACAACAGACTCCCCACATGAACTATGGACCCTGTCGCTGGTGGGGAGGCTTGCGTGCCTCAGGGATACAGATAGCCGTACCATCGGTGCAACTACAATGGAGGGTATCTGTTGAGAGGCCAGACAACCGTGTGGTTCCTGAAGAGGGGCAGCAGCCTTTTCAGTAGTTGCTAGGGTAACAGTCTGGATGATTGACTGATCTGGCCTTGTAACACTAACCAAAACGGCCTTGATGTTCTGGTACTGAGAACGGCTAAAAGCAAGGAGAAACTACAGCCGTAATTTTTCCCGAGGGTATGCAGCTTTACTGTATGGTTAAATGATGATGGCGTCCTCTTGGGTAAAATATTCAGGAGGTAAAATAGTCCCCCATTCGGATCTCTTGGCGGCGACTACTCAGGAGGACGTCGTTGTCAGGAGAAAGAAAACTGGCGTTCTACGGAAAGGAGCGTGGAGTGTCAGATCCCTTAATCGGGCAGGTAGGTTAGATAATTTAAAAAGGGAAATGGATAGCTTAAAGTTAGATATAGTGGGAATTAGTGATGTTCGGTGGCAGGAGGAACAAGACTTCTGGTCAGGTGACTACAGGGTTATAAATACAAAATCAAATAGGGGTAATGAAAGAGTAGGTTTAATAATGAATAAAAAATTGAGTGCGGGTAAACTACTACAGACAGCATAGTGAACGCATTATTGTCGCCAAGATAGACACGAAGCCCAAGCCTACCACAGTAGTACCCGTTTAAATGCCAACTACCTCCGCAGATGAAGAGATTCACGAAATGTAGGATGAGATAAAAGAAATTATTGAGATAGTGAAGGAAGAAGAAAATTTAATATTCATGACTGGAGTTCGAAATTAGGAAAAGGAAGAGAAGGAAACGTAGTAGGTTAATATGGACTGGGGGTAAGCAATGAAAGAGGAAGCCACTTGGTACAATTTTGTACAGAGCATAACGTAATCATAGCTAACACTTGGTTCAAGAATCATGGGAGAAGGTTCTATACATGGAAGAGGCCTGGAGATACTGGAGGGTTTCAGATATATTATGTAATGGTGAGACAGAGATTTAGGAACCAGGTTTTAAATTGTAATACATTTCCAGGGACAGATGTGGTTATCAACTGTAGATTAAAACTGAAGAAACTGAAAAAAGATATAAATTTAAGGAGATGGGATCTGGAAAAACTGACAGAACCGGAGGTTGTAGAGAATTTCAGGGAGAGCATTAGAGAACGATTGACAATAGTTGACAAGAATTCGGAAAAGAAATACACTAGAAGAATAATGGGAAGGTTTGAGGGATGAAATAGTAAATGCAGCAAATGATCAAGTAGGTAAAAACACGAGGGCTAGTAAAATTCCTTGGGTAGTAGAAGATATATTGAATTTAATTGATGGAAGGAGGAAATATAGGAATGCAGTAAAAGAAGCAGGCATAAAGGAATACAAACGTCTCAAAAATGAGATCGACAGGAAGGGCAAAATGGCTAAGCAGGGATGTCTAGTGGACAAATGTAAGGATGTAGAGGCATTACAAACGTCTCAAAAATGAGATCGACAGGAAGGGCAAAATGGCTAAGCAGGGATGTCTAGTGGACAAATGTAAGGATGTAGAGGCATGTATCACTAGGGGTAGGATAGATACTGCCTACAAGAAAATTAAAGAGACCTTTGGAGAAAAGAGAACCACTTGTTTGAATATCAAGAGCTCAGATGGAAACCCAGTTCTAACCAAAGAAGGGAAAGCAGAAAGATGGAAGTAGTATATAGAGGGTCTATACAAGGGCGATGTACTTGAGGATAATATTATAGAAATGGAAGAGAATGTAGATGAAGATGAAATGGGAGATACGATACTGCGTGAAGAGTTTGACAGAGCACATAAAGACCTGAGCTGAAACAAGGCCCCAGGAGTAGATAACATTCCATTAGAACAACTTATTGCCTTGAGAGAGGCAGCCCTGACAAACCTCTACCATCTGGTGAGCAAGATGTATGACACAGGCGAAATATCCTCAGACTTAAAGAACAATATAATAATTCCAATCCCAAGAAAGCAGGTGTTGACAGATGTGAAAATTATCGACCTATCAGTTTAATAAGTCACGGTTGCAAATTACTAACGCGAATTATTTGCAGACGAATGGAAAAATGGTAGTAGCCAACCACGGGGAAGATCAGTTTGGATTCCATAAAATGTCAGAACACGTGAGGCAATTCTGACCTAATGACTTATTTTAGAAGACAGATTAAGGAAAAGCATAGCTACGTTTCTAGCATTTGTAGACTTAGAGAAAGCTTTTGACAATGTTGACTGGAATATTCTCTTTCAAATTCTGAAGGTGGCAGGAGTAAAATATAGGGAGTGAAAGGCTATTTACAATTTGTACAGAAACCAGATGGCAGTTATAAGAGTTGAGAGGCATGAAAGGGAAGCAGTTGTTGGGAAGGGAGTAAGACAGAGTTGTAGCCTCTCCCCGATGTTATTCAATCTGTATGCTGAGCGAGCAGTAAAGGAAACAAAAGAAAAATCCAGAGTAGGAATTAAAATCCATGGAGAAGAAATAAAAACTTTGAATTTCACCAATGACATTGTAATTCTGTCAGAGACAGCATAGGACCTGGAGGAGCAGCTGAACGGAATCGAAAGTGTTTTGGAAGGAGGTTATAAGATGAACATCAACAAAAGCAATACGAGGATAATTGAATGTAGTCGAATTAAATCGGGGGATGCTGAGGGAATTAGATTAGGAAATGAGACACTTAAATTAGTAAATGAGTTTTGCTATTTGGGAAACAAAATAGCTGACGATGGTTAAAGTAGGGACGATATAAAATGTAGACTGGCAATGGCAAGGAAAGCGTTTCTGAAGAAGAGATATTTGTTAATATCGAATATAGATTTAAGTGTCAGGAAGTCATTTCTGAAAGTATTTGTAAGGAGTGAAGCCATGTATGGAAGTTAAACATGGACGATAAATAGTTTAGACAAGAAGAGAATAGAAGCTATTAAAATGTGGTGCTACAGAAGAATGCTGAAGATTACATGGGCAGGTCACGTAACTAATGAAGAGGTATTGAATAGAATTGGGGAGAAGAGAAACGTGTGGCACAGCTTGACTAGAAGAAGGGATCGGTTGATAGGACATGTTCTGAGGCACCAAGGGATCACCAATTCAGTATTGGAGGGCAGCGTGGAGGGTAAAAATCTTCGAGGGAGACCAAGTGATGAATACACCGAGCAGATTCAGAAGGATGTAGGTTGCAATAGGTACTGGGAGATGGAGAAGCTTGCACAGGATAGAGTAGCATGGAGAGCTGCATCAAACCAATCTGTCGATTGAAGACAACAATAACAACAACAACTAACAACAAATCTGTAACACTACCCTGTATGTCTGATTGTCTTTGAACACGTTAATCTACAAACCCCCTAGACGGATTTTTATGGGGATTTACTGGTAACTTCATTGTAGCTATGGATATAGTATACGTTACGTTCCATCAAAATTGGGGCACGGTAGAAAAGATTTTCATACATATTACGAAATGGATTTATGTTAGTTTGACATCTCCTCCGAAACCACTGGGCAGATTTCAATGAAACTTGGTACACATATCAGTTACTGCCTGGAAAGAATTGCTGTGGGTAAGAGCCACTTACCTTTCAACGGTAGGAAACGAGTGCAGGCTACGACGCGCGAATATCCAGAATTTATCAACCAGTATTTGAAAACTAGAGCATATAACCCTTTTTCTTTATTTTTCATCTACAATTTTTGTAATCTTTTCTTTAAAATTTTCGCATATTGGTACTCATATTTTCTGTATATGTAAAGTAAAGTGCACTATACTGCAGACTGAAGTTCTTTCCATTGTATGTAAAACACTATGTAAATTGTTTATTTCGTTAAATAATTTTCTGAAGACATTTGTATTTCAAAATATTCGTGTGTATAAACTATTCATGTTGATGTAGTTTTGAGAATTGTAAGAAATGGCCACGCTTAGGAAAAATGTAAGAAATACGCTTTATGTAATAGATAATGTGCTTTTGTTTGAAACGAAAGTGGCTCTGAGGACTGGAAAAGGTGGCTAGGGCGAATTGGCGCGCTACGTAGAGCAGGCGCGGGAAGTAAGTCACACAGTCTGTAGGCAGCAGTGATTGAGGCAACGCCCTTGTGGAACAGGAGAAGTTTTGCCTGCAAATTTGCACAAAATTGCTTCGGATGAAGACAGCTAACTGCTTAACGTATAACAGCAAGTTGTTTGGCTACTGGATGTGAAACTGAACGACGCCAAAAAGAGAAATTGAGCCCATACAGCAAGGTACTTGTAGGCCGTACTATGGGAGTGTAGCCACTATAATTGTTCGCCACACCCAAGCTTACAGCCAACAGATAAGTTCTTTTTTTTTTGTATTTTACTTTTGTACAGAGTGAACCATTAATTTAAACTGTGTTTTAATAATCATTCTTGGACTTTAAAGAAACTGGGTCACCCTGTTATTTCATCCTAATCATACACCTATTTAGGGTTCCTTTCTGCTGTTTGATTAATTTGAGTATTACGTTTTACAGACTTATGAAATGCCAAGTAATATAAAGAGGTACCATTTAAATTGTTTTTGAGTAAATAATGAGAAAGTTTTCTTACATATTGGAAACTGATATAGTAAAAGTTTGCGTACATAAAATTCAATAAAAGTGAAGATAAGTTACTAGAATCTGTTAACTGACTATACAGAGTTAGTTCAAAGAGTAATAGCTTTTGAAAGTAAATTCCAGTAACAAAGAGGTATTCTTGAAGTGAAATGTTCAGTATAAAAATGTGTGCTTCAGTATCTAAGTATTTTAGTATTTAAGTTTGTTGCTTATGGTAAGTACTTTTATAAAGGCCCCCACTGACCAAACATTTTTAGGTTCCTTGAGTTATCTACTGGGCTATTTCTGTTTTAAAAATGAGATCTGTAAGGGTATAGTCCAACATTGTTTACGTGGAGTAATATTTATTTGAAAAAGCGCCTTAAACAACTGCAAGAAAATAGGCAAAATTCATGATTCTTCTTTTCCAATACTTCACCTTTTCATTGCCTGGATTGGCTGGCGACCATTAGTATATGTTTTAAACCACTGAATGAACTTGAACTGATAAACTGAGTTATCCTAGCTTCAGTATAATATTATTCATATTGCGTTTCTACGTAACCGCTGGGAAATATCTTAGGAAAAGAAGTGAATACTCTGATTTACTTATGCATTACACACAACACACGGTCAAATCCTGCAAAAAAGGTAACTCTATTGACTAGGTTTTCCTATTAACAAGACTATCCTCCCGTGTGTGTGTGTGTGGTCTTCAGACCAGAGACTGGCTTGATGCAGCTCTCCATGCTACTCTATCCTGTGCAAGCTTCTTCTTCTCTCAGTACCTACTGCAACCTACATCCTTCTGAATCTGTTTAGTGTATTCATCTCTTGGTCTCCCTCTACGATTTTTACCCTCCACGCCGCCCTCCAATAGTAAATTGGTGATCCCTTGATGCCTCAGAGTATGCCCTACCAACCAATCCCTTCTTCTAGCCAAGTTGTGCCACAAATTTCTCTTCTCTCCAATTCTATTCAATACCTCCTCATCAGTTATGTGATCTACCAATCTAATCGTCAGCATTCTTCTGTAGCACCACATTACTATAGCTTCTATTCTCTTCTTGTCCAAACTATTTATCGTCCACGTTTCACTTCCATACATGGCTACACTCCATACAAATACTTTCAGAAACGACTTCCTGACACTTAAATCTATACTCGATGATAACAAATTTCTCTTCTTCAGAAACGATTTCCTTGCCATTGCTAGTCTACATTTTATATCCTCTATGCTTCGACCATCATCAGTTATTTTGCTCCCATAGTGTACTTTATTTGGAAACTAAACTAAATTTTAGTAAGAGAGTTATACGTGCGAACTTAGAGACAGGGTTTCAGTTATGTAGGTAAAAGCGTACTAAATTACAATAGTAGTGGAAGGGTTGTAAGCACTCAGTTACTTGCAACAAACGCTGCAGATAATTTCATATCTTTAAGAAACTTTTTCTCCCTTGCATACCCCACATAATGGTGAAAGGAGGAAAGTTTATCACTTATTGCGTTAGGCATATTGTTTTAATTTATCGTTTCCTTAATACTAATTGTATTCGCGACACACATTGCAGACAGTGATCGCATTTACCACTGAATATACTGTATAATTGTATTTATTTACGACACATACTTCAGGACATATGACATCCTGAAGATTAAGATGTCTGAGATACTGCTGCATCATGCATTAAGTTTAGCTTTATTGCTACAAACTAACAACGAGAAAAATCCCAGTTTATTCTGAAAATTCAGTATAACTCTCCCTGCGCCGCTGTTCTCTCGAAGTATCTGCAACAAAATTGAGGTATCAAAGACTCAGCGACTTCAACCCTGTGTCCCTTCACGTTTCCATTTACATGGATGCTCTGCAAATCACATTTACGACCCTGGCAGGGGGTTCATAGAACCAACTTCACAATGTCTATTATTTCAATCTCGGACAGTGTGCGTAAAAAACGAAAACCTGTATCTTTTCGTACGAGCTCTGATTTCCCTTATTTTATTATGATGATCGTTTCTCCCTATGAACGTCTGCGTCAACAAAATATTTTCGCATTCGGAGGACAAAGTTTGTGATTGAAAGTTCGTGAGAAGATTCCACCAAAACGAAAACCGCCATTGTTTTAATGATGTCCATCCCAAATCCTGTATCATATCAATGGCTCTCTCTCCCGTATTTCTCGATAATAGGAAACGTGCTGCGCTTGTTTGAATTTTCTGGATGTACTCGGTTAATCCTATCTGGTAAGGATCCCACTCGGGCAACAGTATTTGAAAAAAGAGGTGGGACAACCGTAGCATTGGCAGTCTCTTTAGCAGATCTGTTGCATCTCGTAAGTGTTCTGCCAATAAAACAAAGTCTTTTGTTTACCTTTTCCACAGCATTTTCTATGCGTTCTTTCCAATTTAAGTTGTCCGTAAATGTAATTCCTACTCCTAGGTATTTAGTTGAATATACGGCCTTTACATTTGACTGATTTATCGTGTAACCGAATTTTAACGGTTTCCTTTTAGCCCTCGTGTGGATGACCTAACAGTTTTCGTTATTTAGGATCAATTGCCAATTTTCGCACCATACAGATATATTTTGTAAATCGTTTAGCAATTTGTTTTCATCTTCTACCGACTGTTAATCGTCAAACGACAGCTTCATCTGCAAACAACCTAAGACGGCTGCTCAGATTGTCTCCTAAATCGTTTGTATACATAAGGAACAGCAAAGAGCCTACAACACCACAACTCCATTAATTCCGAATTTCGTTATCGACTTCTGCCTGTTCTTTTCTGTAGTAAGTTCAACGTCTGAAAAGTGCGTGAAGCTACGATTACTGAATGAGTAGGGGCAGAAATGTTTGACGTGATATTCACGTATTTTACTTTGGCAACTTTCATTGACGAGTGCACTTTAAACTGTAAGTTCAATCAGCAGTCGTGCTCATGTGTGTTTCATCAAGTGGAATGTGTGTAATGTTATCCCGAGCAAAGAGAGTCAAATGCAGTGGATATCAGCAAGACAGGACAGTTGCAAGTCATCATAAAAATAATCAAAATATCCACGGGTGTACTGCCGGTCTACAGTGTCCAACGGGCACAATATTTCGGCGATCATACATGTCGCCATCATCAGGTGAACTCACGGACTGAGCTCCTGTGAACGTGCCGGCACGGAGATCCGTACACTATGGCTGCTCAGGTGGAACTGGGTTCGGTCGCGGCGGCGGCGGATTTAAATACCCTCCGCCCGCGGCGCGCTCACTCCGCCGTCCGCGCCCCGCGCCACGGTCGCGCGGTGGAACAGATTGCGACGGCGTCGGTGTGATGGCTCCGTCCGCCGTGGTCGTCACAACTATACATTTGCTCGATTTACTCTTGATTAACCCAATCGCTGGTTCCCAAGCCTTGCTAAGATTATAGCCACAGTCACGATTTATGAGGTCGTCATTTTCGAAAAAATGGGTACTCAGAGTGGCAGATTCAACGTGCTCTCCGCCCAACCACTACAGCACAACCTGTGGAGATGGATGAAATCACGAGGGAGGAGGTAGGCACTGCGTTTATCCCATAAACAGGCGCACTCTCGGGAAAGATCGCCCGCATTTTGAAGAAACACCGGGTCGGAACGGTGTTTTGTCCTCCGAATAAAACTCGTGCACTGGTGGGGAGCGCCAAAGATGACCTCGGTTTGAGGAAGGCCGGCGTGTACCAGATTCCGTGTCAATGTGGCAAGTCGTATATTGGTCAGACGATGCGTACCGTCGAGGATCGATGCCGTGAACACCAGAGGCACACTCGACTGATGTATCCGAGCAAGTCGGCGGTCGCTGAACGTTGTTTGTCGGAAAATCACGCTATGGAGTATGAACGCACGAGGATTCTGGTACAGACGTCGAGATACTGGGACAGCGTTGTTAGAGAGGCCATCGAAATTCGCACCAATGACGACCTCATAAATCGTGACTGTGGCTATAATCTTAGCAAGGCTTGGGAACCAGCGATTGGGTTAATCAAGAGTAAATCGAGCAAATGTATAGTTGTGACGACCACGGCGGACGGAGCCATCACACCGACGCCGTCGCAATCTGTTCCACCGCGCGACCATGGCGCGGGGCGCGGACGGCGGAGTGAGCGCGCCGCGGGCGAAGGGTATTTAAATCCGCCGCCGCCGCGACCGAACCCAGTTCCACCTGAGCAGCCATAGTGTACGGATCTCCGTGCCGGCACGTTCACAGGAGCTCAGTCCGTCAGTTCACCTGATGATGGCGACATGTATGAGCGCCGAAATATTGTGCCCGTTGGACACTGTAGACCGGCAGTACACCCGTGGATATTTTGATTATCAAATACGCCGGGAGAAACTCAAGAATCACATCATAAAAATAGTTAACTTCGCGTCCATTGTGACTTGCAGCAAGTGTGGTAAGCAAATCAGACTTAGAAAACACACAGGCACTGCTTTACGTAATTTTCTGTTTAATACTTCTATACAAAGTGCAAAAAAAGTTTAAGGTTTTTTTTAAGAGAACATGCAAAATTCTTTGAAATAGTGCAAGCTACACTCTTTGCGCGATTTTATGTATAAATACTACTGAACGTTGCATTAGAAAAATAACTCATCAATGCTTTCACATACTTTTGAGCACCGAGATCGCTGCAAGTGACTGTTTCCGTAGGTTGGTGTAACGCTCTATGTGCTGACTGGAACAGACAAGGGGAGAGAATAAGGTGACTTTGCAATGCACATGTGGGATAATAACACATTTTGAATTTTGTTGTTAAACTTTCTTGAATTTCCCCACCATTCGCCATCTTTACTTTCCACATTTACTGCCATTCATTAACCTGTATTTTTAAATATCTCACTATTCGAAATCTTTAATTGCCAAATTTCCTGCCATTTGTCATCTTGATGGCTTCATGTATTCAAGTTTAGTGATGACGACACGCATTTAATGTCAGTGATGTGACACATTTAAGATTACTGATGACGCCATAGCCCCTAATATCTAGGCAAGCTCCTGTACCTGCTTGTAGGCAACTGGATGTGCGAAGTGAGCCAGGTAGAATTAATGTCGTACGGCATGACTGCCTGTGAGACCCCGAGGGACAGGTTTTCATCAGTCTAATTGCAAAGGTGTTTCCTATATTTCCATCACAATGGCATCTTTTCATATGTTGACGACATAACGACTTGTACGTTGTTATGGTTAAGGATATTTGGAGCCATCAAGGACTCTTCGTGGTAGGAAATCAATGACACTATGCAGAGAGCTAGCATAAGTGGTATCGTTTAAGTTACCGGAGACAAATAGTATCTCTAGAGCCGTGAAGACTGCAGACGCTCTGGGGCGGCAGCAAGCTTGTTACTTGCTGCTGAGAACTGCAACGTCAGTGGGTTTGCACGGTTTAGAGTGCTGTTCCTATCCACGGAAGGGCGGCGGCCGGGTCCAAGTGACGTAAAACACTGTTGTTGGTGGCCATAATAGGAGTGGCAGTGACGTCTAGTTTCCAGCTGGGCGTTGTTGATACCAAATTTGTAGTCTGTTAATGTAAAATCCAAAAGCGTCCCTACCTACCGAGCAGCAGTAGGGGAGGAACCTAAATGTGGTTGGTCAGAGGCACAGGTGCCCAGGAGGTGCGGAGCGACTTGTTAAGATTGGCTTATTAAGTGACAGTGGATTGGTGAATCGACTATACGAAGGGAGAAATAGTGCGCCGCCACCTTTCTTTAAAAATCCATTGTTTTGAGTTGTCAGGTCGCTGGGGCGGCGACTCCGTGTCGCTCGTGGCCAGCCTCGGTAAGCTCCTCACTTGGAGTGCTTCTCTCAAGTTCGTACTTACCGTGCTGCTAGAGTTCGCTGCTTTCGTCAGCATAAGCACCTGTGGCTTCAGACATTGACTTCTTTTGTGCAAACAACTGCCTCTTTTGCTTTTTCTAACGTTTAGAATGAATTAGCCTTCAGTGCAGTAGTTAGTCTGATCGCAAACAAATAGTGCTAATCAGACCCCTGAATTCCATGAGTCTGCTGCAACAAGCATCCTGTCGAGTCCCAAAATCCGCGTCTCTCTTAGCTGTCCTCTGACAGTGTTTTGCGCTGATCCAAGTCACCAACCTGCCTTCACTGGGAAGTTGTCTTTTGTGCATTTGCCCCTCACCGCTCGGAAATTGCAAACTGACCGTAAACCCCTGTCTTCCCTCTACCCTGTGTCAGGACACGACAATCTTTCCTTTGCTAATCGCGAGATACTTTTGTGTTAAGTGCATCTGAGGCGTTGGATGACTGTAAAGGGTATACATGTAGAGTGGTGTCATCTATGTGCTGGAAGATGATGACGAGGGGACGAAGAGGGGTAAGACCTGGTGCCAGCAGACTGCCTACTCGTCTCAAACAGCACCAGAGTGGTCGCCAAGCTTAAGGAAGGTAGGACGTCAAACGGGCCGACTTGGAAAAGGAGAGGCACCACAGGACATTTTAATTTCCAATGTTTATACTTTTACAAATAAATTCACAAAACGTTGTCAGCATGACCAGGCAGGATTCAGGATTCACATTCATAGCAGTGGAAGGTCAAAAACATAATAAAATTAATTTTTGTTTACGCGTGAAGGTTCATCATTTTCTCGCCTACTATTGGCTGCATTTGTACCTACAGGTACACTTTTCTGTATAAGGAAGAGAGATGTTCGATGAATTTTGCACAGCATACAAACCATACGTATATATGCACTCCGTCTTCAGGCTACAAATGGCCCACCGGGACCATCCGACCGCCGTGTCATCCTCAACTGAGGATGCGGATAGTAGGGGCGTGTGGTCAGCACACCGCTCTCCCGGTCGTTATGATGGTTATCTGTGACCGGAGCCGCTACTATTCGGTCGAGTAGCTCCTCAACTGGCATCACGAGGCTGAGTGCACCCCGAAAAATGGCAACAGCGCATGGCAGCTCGGATGGTCACCCATCCAAGTGCTGGCCACGCCCGACAGGGCTTAACTTCGGTGATCTGACGGGAACCTGTGTATCCATTGCGGCAAGATCGTTGCCCAAACCATACTTATAGGTGTACGAAAATATAGAATTTATTTAATTTATGAAATAATGAATGAGCTGTTACATTTTATACTTCACGTTTAGAAATAAGCCAAATTTTATAGTTAATGATCCCAATTTTGTCACAGTTTAAATATATTTGGAAAATTCTGTAAATATATTCTAAATCAGGCGCGTCCAAGAAATGCGCACGGCGGGCTGCCGCGACCTGTCGGCGACCGTGTGTCGCTGGTGCCGGCATACGAGCGAGAGAGACAGCTGCGGAGCTAGTGAGACCGCACAGCACTGCTCCTCCCTGGACTGTCCCGCGATCACATCCGACGTAAACAAAACAACAAAGGAAGCGCAGCTCTGTAAAGGCGGTCGATGAGCGGTAAGACAAGCAAACCATTTACTGTTCATCTAACAATTAGTGTTCGTGTGGCAGAATTACTACGCAAAGCTTAAGAAAACAACATGCAAAACAAGAATAGAAGAACAACTTCGTAGTTTTCGGACCCACAGGTTCATTCTGTTTGTAATGCACATGCACACTCACTATATGCGCAGTAGGCGTGTTCTAAAAGACATATCAATTTATTAAATAAACCAGCATCATAAATATTCTATTTGAGAAATAATTTTACGTAAGGGATATAGTGTCTCATTCTTATTGTTAGTAGTTACAAGTAAATAAAGTTTGGTGTACTTCGTGCTACGGCTTTTTGTATTCCTTATCAGAGTTCAGACACCGGATCCTTAATTTGCTCTTTTGTTAGCAATAATTTTAATTTAAAATTTATAAAAAGTAGAATTAAGGTATAAAGACATTTAATCATTACAGTCAACATTGTTAAAGAAGAAAGTTAACATTTTACACGTTTTACTTTTTCGGGAAAATGATTTTGTCTAGGTTTGCTACAATATTCCGGGACACTGCTAACCTCAAAGACCCAGTCTTAGTTTTAGCAAGCTTTAAAACGTAGAAAAAGCGCTTACAAATATACGTGGAACCAAACATTGAGAGAACTTTGTCCGCGTGCTTGTGCAAAGGGGGTTCTTCTCTCGTCATAAACTGTTGTAAAAGTCATCCGGAGTCTTACATATATGAAAGTGGTCCTTCAGGTTCAAATGGTTCAAATGGCTCTGAGCACTATGGGACTCAACTTCTGAGGTCATTAGTCCCCTAGAACTTAGAACTAGTTAAAACTAACTAACCTAAGGACATCACAAACATCCATGCCCGAGGCAGGATTCGAACCTGCGACCGTAGCGGTCTTGCGGTTCCAGACTGCAGCGCCTTTAACCGCACGGCCACTTCGGCCGGCTGGTCCTTCAGGAGGACATCGCTCTGCTGCTCAGTGAGCTCTAGCTGAATCACTTGTGAGGCGTCCTCTGTCCGAAGGGAAAAGGGGCGAACAAGTATGTCTAACACCGGTTGAAGCACACTTGTTTTCAAACTCTTCTTGTAATTCGCAAATGATTTGAACATAATCTGAAAAATCCACATCTTCTTTAACGCTAATGCACAGAAGTGTCCACAATTCTCTCTGGGCAACTGTTTCTGAAATGCTTCAGTCGTCTGCACTGAATTAACAACAGACTGATTTTCGACTTGGAGTGAAATGTTCAAAGGATTTAAGTTAGCAGTTAGGACACTCAAAAAAACCAAATTCGCCACCCATTTACGATCACGAAGTAATTCTTCTGGACGTTCTTTCATTTCCAAAAAGTATTAATTTCGTACCTCAAGGAGAAAAACCGATTAAGCACCTTCCCTTTGCTCAACCATCTTACTTCGGCGTGGTAGGGATGTCTGGGTGTTCTGCTTCGGTATGAGCCAGAAATTCTTTAAATAGGTGATGTGTGATTCCATGCGAGCGAAGACAGTTAACTGTTCGAACACCTGCGTCCATGACATAGCTCATGTTGACAATTTGCACAAAGTGCCTCCTGGTGTATCAGACAATGAACTACCGCGAATAAGGAACAACTGACTTCGGCCATGTTTGACGTAACCCAGGAAACCAGAGCGTAGCCCTTGTAACGCAGAGGCTCCATCCATTGTTACGCTGGTCAGCGTTTCCATTTTAAACCCATTGACTCGAACACGTTTTCCACAGATAGAAAAATATCCAAACCCGTGGTTGTGTCTTTTAATTGTGTAAGGTCGAGGAATTCTTCGCTGACATGTAGATTGTCGTCGACACCTCGAAAGAATATGACGATCTAAGTTACGTCCGCAAAGTCCGTGGACTCGTCAAGAGCGATAGAAAACGAAACGAAGTTTTCCGCTCTCTCCATTGACTGCTGCTTCATATCCTCCACTCGGCGATCAACAGTTTGAGGCGAAAGAGCTATTTTTTCAAAATTTTCCGTGAGGTCTGTTGTACAAATACAAGCCGCCGATTCGGCCAGGCACCCCTTGATGAGATTCCCAGCCGCAAGATGTTTCCCTGCCTTTGCAATTCTCCGCTAGCGTTTTTAACTTGCGGGCAAACTTCGCCCACTTGTCTCCTGCTCCTATGACAGCTTTTCAGACAGTGGCAAAAAATAATGCACCTAAAACTTTTCCTTGCGTCCGTGCAATGTGGTTTAATGCAACCCAAATGTGTAATGTTACCCACAGGAACTTACCACAATTTTCCAAACATTAAAATGGGCAATGCAGATAACATCAACCGTCTCACGTGCAGCAGCAGTGAGTTGGGCTGCCTATCTTAAGGGGGTATGAAATGTTCTCGAAGTCCATTTTATTTAGTCCGTCTTGTACGATCTCATGATATTGTCACAGATGAATAATTTGCATGAAAGTAAAGTAGAAAGAATAAAGGAATGCAAGCTATACCACAGATTGTGAACAGAAGCGTTGCACGAAGCACCACACCTATTCAAATATCGATCCAAAACATTTCACGTCAGCTTACAGTGCGTTACAGCGCAGTGTGCGTTGCTCGTGTACTATATGTGTTCACTCGACACAGTACCGGTACGCGGTGCGTTGCTGAAGTCCACTCAGCTCAGGGTAAAACTTTTCTCACACGCACGCCTTCTTGAAGTTACTGACATGCAGTTCTCAGCCAGGAAAAGCTATAGAATAAACAGCTTTACACATGGTAAGCACAAGTCGCACTAAAATTGTTTTGTCGGTGGAAGGAATAGTTAACTGAAAGTATTTACGTGCGTGAAATTCCATTCCATTAAGGTATGCTTGCATACACCAGTCACCTCTAAGCCTTACACTAAACAGTACAAAGTCTCAAAAGTCCACACACACACTGTGGTGTGCATACTGTAAGACCTTCGGTACACACACCATCAGATTATTTGACTTGACGCTCTAACGAAGTAGGCGGGTGTCAGAAATAAGTCTCATGGTCTTATCATGGCGTGTTTATCTTCTGCCGTTAGGTCAGACGATAGAAATGCCATTTGCACGCTTAGAGTAGCAGATTGACAGAGACCAACTTTAAACAGAACTTGATTAATTTTCACACACATTTATTAAAATAATAACAAGCATACAAATTACTTAACTAGCTTCTGGATGCTATTTACAATTGACAATCTGAAGTTCCTTTGGTATTGGTACGTTAATCTTATTCTCACATATCTCTGATACTTGACAAAGTGTCTATACATTTCTCTTAATGGCTATGTACAGGAATATGATAATCTTATTAGGCGCAGACTGAAACTTGACTATAGACTGGTACAGACAAATGCAGACTAATGCAGACTGACTAATCGGACGTCTATACACTCGTTATAATACCTCAAGCGTTCAGGTATCACTGCGCAAGTGTGATCTGCGAGGAGAAAAGGTCCTACGTTAGCAGCAATCTCATTGGCTGCGAGACATATTAATACACGGATCGGCGGAAGCAGAATTTGGTCCATCTCTAAGACAGCGCCATCTCGTAGTGCGGAGACGGACGAGCGCTGCGCCTGCGCTCTTGTGCTTAGCGGGGCGCGCTCTTGTGGGAAAGTTGTGTATGCGCTGATTACGTGGAACTATGTACACAACACACACATTATTCATAATCGTAATCAGTTTATGGCAATTATTAATTCTTTCTCACTGAAAGTTTACAAACACATTGTTTGTTTTAGAACAGCTCGCTCAAATGTTGTTAGAATCATTCTCGCATAACGGAATGTTCACGTTCGCGAGTATCTGAAACATCACCAGAAGTTCTGACCCCACTGCAAAGCTTCACACTTCCTCAAGAATTGCCCCAACCTCACCTCTCCCCCTCCTGCAACACTTGCAACGAACCACATCATACCTACTCCTCAAAGTTTAAAGCGAAACCTCCACCAGTCACCCCTGAGCTCACCGTCCCTGTCCGTCCTGTTGATGACCCCATCCACCCCAACAACTCGCTCCGCCCTCCCCCTACTGCTGAGGACATCATCCGTTTCACCACCATTGTGCTCCAAAACATCCACCCCTTCCAGCGCTCACACACTCTTTCCCAAATCGCCCTCGCTGCCCGTTCCATCTTCCACCTTACCACCTATGCCACATACTCCCACAACCAGGCCCACTTCACCTTCACCCCCTCACCACCCTCGTCTAACTCTCCTCTCCCATGGTACACGAACCCTACCGTCTCCTGTACCACAACATTCGCTCCCTGCCCACCCACAAGCTCCTCTTCCTCCACACCTGCCGTCAGCACCGCGTGGATGCCTTCGTCCTAAATGAAACCTTCCTTCAACCCCGTATCTCCGTCTCCACGGCTCCTTACATCCTACACCGCACCGATAACCCGTACCCTCTGGCGCGTGGCGGAGTTGCTATAGGCCACCTCAAGCACCTCCCTGTCCAGCCCCAACCTCTCCTTAACAATCCTGCCAAGCATCTCACCCTCAGCCTCTTCTTCCCCACCCTTCCCATCACCTGTGCCACCATTTTTGTCCGCCCTCACACGCCCATCCCGTACGATTTCCTGGCCCACATTGACCGCACCTTCTCCACCTACGTGATTGCCGCTGACCTCAATAGCCACAGCCGTGATCCTGCTTACCACCAGTGGTGGCATCAGTTTCTCACCACTCTCCAGGGCGACCTGGTTCCCCTGCCTCAGCACACCCGACCCGAATCCTACACCACTCCTGATGTGGTCCTTGCCTCTCCCAACCTCCTTGGGTGCATCACTGCAGATGTCCTTGACCTCACTGGCAGTGACCATGCTCCTGTTCTCCTCACTATCTCTAATGGTCGCCATCCCTGCAACACTCCTCGCCCTGATGTCCCTCCTAAACTTGTCCATGATTACTCCCGTGCCAACTGGGATGCCTACCGGGACTCCATTCACACCCAGGTTGATGGCCACAACCTTACCCTCCAATCTCCTGATGACATCTCTCGCGCTGCACCAGACCTTGTCTGACGCCGTCGCCACCCATATCCCCACCAAAGCCATCCACCCTCACCGCCCCGCCCTGCCTCCACAGGCCATCCTTCTCCTTCAAGAGTCCCGCCGCCTCTACCGGTCTTTTCTCCGCACTCGTGACCGGGATACACTTACCCGCCACCGGCAATTACAACGACACATCCGCAACCTGCTTACTGCGAAGAAACGCCGTGCCTGGCGCCAGACATGTACACAACTCAACACCACGCTCCCCATAAACTCTTCCAAGTATTTGTCTGCTTTCCACCGCCTTACTGGGAACCGCCCCACCCCCCAGTACCCTCTCCTCCTTAATGACCGTCCCTTTCCTGACAACTTCAGTAAGGCCAACCACTTTGCCTCCCACCTCTCTGATGTTTTTTCCATCCCAGATGATCCCCATTTTGATTATTCCCTCTTCCCTGATGTCATGGACCGTATGAATACCTCTGATCCTCCCCTTGCTCCTAGCTTCCAGTACTTGGGCCACACACCACCATCTGAACTTAACACCCATCACTACCCAGGACATCAGCCTCACACTCCACACCAAACGCAACACTGCTCCCGGCCACGACTGCGTTACCCACCGCCACCTCAAACACTGCCCTCCCTCGTTCCTTTCCATCCTTGCCACCCTCTACAATGTCATCCTTGCCACTGGCTTCTATCCCGACCTGTGGAAAACCTCCCGTATCCTGATGTTCTCCAAACCCAACAAGCCTCCATCTGATACCTCTTCCTATCGTCCTATCTGTCTCACATCGGTGTTCAGCAAGCTCTTGGAATCCATCCTTTCCCGGCGCATCCATCATCACCTCTGCCAAAACCACCCCCTCCCAAACACCCAATGTGGCTTTCCACCTTCCTTCTCTGCTGATGACCAACTCCTCCACCTCATCTCCTCTCCCTCCAGCTTAAGTCCCGTCGCTCCGCCATTTTTGTCTCCCTTGACCTCGAAAAGGCCTACGACCGTGTCTGGCATCCCGGTCTCCTGTTCAAACCTACGCCCTTCCTATCAACTACATCTGTTTGGTGGCCTCCTTCCTCTCCCACCGCCCCTCCTATATTACCATCCATAATGCCACTTCCTACACCTTCTACCCCTCTGCCCCAGGGCTCTGTCCTCTCCCCTCTCCTCTACCTCCTGTACATGGCAGATATGCCCCAACCCCCCTCCCCCCTTCAGTACACCTCTTGCAATATGCTGATGACACTGCATTCCTTGCCATCGCTCCTACCCTCCAACGGTCCCAACGCCTTCTCCAGAATCACCTTGACCTTTTTGCTGCATGGTGTAACCAGTGGCTCCTGAAACTTAACCCGTCCAAGACCCAGGCAATCATCGTAGGTCGTACCACTCGCTCCTTCCAGCTCCTGGATTTCTCCCTTACTGTCTGCGCCCGTCCTGTCCGCCTCACCCCCACCCTCACCTACCTCGACCTCACCATTGACCGTCACCTCACCTGGATCCCTCATCTCCGCTCCATCCAATCCAAAGCCCACAACCGCCTCCGACTCCTCAAACTCCTCTCCGGCCGGACATGGGTGTTGCACCCCTCTACCATCCTCCACACCTACAAATCCTTAATCTGTCCCATCCTCTGTTATGCCAGTCCTGCCCGGATATCTGCCCCCACAAATTCTATAAGTCCCTCCAGATCCTTAAGCGTCATGCACTCCGCCTCGCCTTCCGTATACGCCTCCTGTCCCCCACACGGATCCTCTATGATATTCCTTTCCCACATCTGCTCCTATTCCTCGAACATATCTGCATCCTCTACACTTCCCGCCGTCTTGAACCCCCTCACCACCTGGTTGCTCCTCTCCAATCCCCGCCCCCTGCCACGTCCAAACCGTTGTGTCCCCCCTACCCTCCATCTCTACACGCTACATCTCCTTTCCCAAGGTGGCTTCCATCACCTCCCCCTCCCGGATGATGCCCTCTCTCCCTCCATTTATCCCTCCTATCAACTCTGATCCTCACTCCCCCTCCTTTCCTCTGTCCTTTTCCCGGGCTCCCTCCCCCCCTTCCATCCTCTTTCTTCCCCACCTCCCCTCTCTTTGCCCCTTCTCTCCCCAGCGTCGTTTTACATTTCCCTCCTCTGCCTCCTCTCATTCCCTCTCGAGTCTGCCCTTATCCCCCTTTATTAGTCCTCTCCCTCCTTGGTTCCCCCCCCTTTTCGTTTTTTCCTCTCCTCGCTCCTCGTTTTTCCCCCTCCTGCAGGTCCCCCCCCCCCCCCCCCCCCCATCTGCCTTTGGCTCGGGAGTGTCATCTTTGTGCTGCCACTTTTGTGCAGTGTTCTACAGTGAGTGTTCTACAGTGCGTGTTTTACAGTGAGTGTTCCGTGTTGTGTATTTTGGGACTTGTTGCGAACGGCCATCATACTGTCGCTGGGTGTGCCTTTTATCTCTTGCGAACAGAAACCAGACTGTCGCCATGTTTTTTAATTGTGTGTCTACTATGTTACTTGTCTGATTCCTGTGTATTTTATCTACATTGCCAAACCCTTTTGCTTTCTGTTTTTAACTTTCCGCATTTTTACGCCATTTTACACTTTCAATCACCATTTTATCGCCTGTTTTTCCCTATTTCTTTCTTCTTCCTTTATTTAAAAAGAGCCTGTAGGCTGTAGAGCAGCGTAGTAAGCTGCTGCCAGCCCGCCCCCTTCGGGGGGAATTGAAAATCAATAAAGAAAAAAAAAAAAAAAGAAGTTCTGAATTTCACACAGTCCGTCATATCAAACTCTCTTCCACACTTTACGCCACTCCGCGAACATCGTGGTACCGAAATATCTCCATACTCATAATTTTCAACAGAGCAAATATCAGTAGGTCTCATCATTAAGAGATCAATGTTCCGGCTCTCCTCTTCTCTCTCCACAAAAGAAGTTTCTTGTTCCCAAAATACGCGCGTATATGCTAATTTCTGATTGGCAGAGAAACATCACAGCGAATCTGAAATCATCATGACACGGGCTCATTGCCGCGCATATATACGGAACTAATCAAAATTTGTCACTGAAATTACTTCCCTCTTAACAAAACTATTTAACGGAACGATAACTTCATTTCCCCAGTACCATAAAATGACGAAATAATTTTTAACAAATTCCCCTGTACGAATGGCTAACTCACACGTCATTCTCGAACATTCGACACGTCACCAATACTTCAATATGTAGTATAAAAACTTTACATAAAACATTATTTCACAGTCACACATTCACTCACACTCATAACTAAGCACAATTATAATAATAATTAATAAACAACTACAAAATTATACAAACAGAACTGGAAGTAAAAATGACTATTTTGACTGCAGCTCAAACAGTGTCCGTCAGCTAGTGACCTGTACCAGATCGCATGGGAACTACACACACTGCAGCAACCTGACGCCACCTGTCCCGCGCTTGACTGTACTGCACGCCTGTTCACTGATACCCGATGTAAAGCCTCTACGCCTCAAGAGGAACTACTATGTCAAACAGAGAGACTGGTACTTGTGTCCTAGTGAGTTTAAGTGCCACCACCAGGGCAAAGGAAGAAATGCTGTTATTCTGTAGACTGTTTTCCCCACGCGTCGAGCAAACACTGAGTGCGTCAGTGTCAGGCGGCAAATACTGCGCTGCAGGGGCGCCATCTGGTGTCCCGTTACGCCCGTCAGCCGCGTTATGGATCCTGCCTGCTGTAGTTTGTGCGCTGGTGACTCTGCGAGAGATAACCGTGACGTGACGGGTTTCATCCGCTCTCTGGTCTGAGGGCTTCTTCAGTAGCTATGTGCAGATGTCACGTGATCCGCCATCGGCGGTAGTCCTCTACTGAAGCTCAATATAGATCAAATCTGAAATCAAAATAAGTTTTCTTTAATTTACGTCTATGGTCACAATCTTTTTTGTTTAACAGATTACCGGTTTCGGTCTTTAATGACCATCATCACATCTGTTTCATAAAAACAAAGTCGTAATGTACTGCAGCCATACATCATCACCTGTTACTTTTAAAGGAATCGTCGCTTTTGTTTTAATGGCTTATTTCTCTATTAACTTCAATTCGCCATTCTCCTGCCAAATGTGACATGTTACCCAAACATGACATGTTACCCTAGCCGCGCAGAACCACCTGCTGACTTCTGTCCCTCTATTACTTCACATATACTTCCTACACCGACAGCAGAAAGTCATCTTATAATTCGTAGTATTTAGTGTAAGTATTTTTCCCTCCGCTCCATTTCTTGGAAGATTCACGAACGGATGTCGTAAACCTCTGTACGATCAAGAATTCATTCGACATCTTAAGGTTTCATGTATTTCACGGATATCAGTGTCCTTCACGTACAATACTTCGACAACGAGACTCGTCTTCATCAGGTGCAATTCAGCAGAACACCGACACCTCAAGATGTCAACTGATTGACTGCAAAGCCTGACAAATTACAACGAGGTTTTCTTTGATTCTACCACTATCACTGTCATAGCGAGTTGTTTAAAACCACGATACCATTGCCTTCATCAAACTACAACAATTCAGACTTAGGCACTTAGAGTCAACGACGTATCCCGCACATTAGATGAGCTCCAGAACTACCACAGGAATCGTCATCATAGGGTATAAAACAATAGCAAATGTGACAGTTCAGCTCCCACTGCTAAACATGATACATGCAAGTATGTTCCCATGTTGATCCAATGGCATTGCCCACTGCCACTGCAGTGGACACGCGATCACTGACTTTGGGGCTTGGATCAACGGCATGCATCGCCTTGTTAAATTACTTACGTTCCATGTTACATCATGTCGATGGCCGTCTACGGATACCGTGTCAGCCAAGCGAATGCCTGTTCGAAGCATGCACGGTGCCAAGGACGTAGGCTAGAGGGACTATACTATGCCATAGTACCTGTGTTAACGAAAGCTGTGGACCACGTCAACATTACTGTCCACCACATGCTTTCTTTTGTGACTGATGTCTAGCTCGATGATGATGGCATCTTCCATTAGGGTAACTGCCCGCGTCATAAGACCACAATCGTGATAAACAACACGATGGTGAAGTCACGTCGATGCCTTGGTAATCATATTATGCTGATCTGAACCTAATGCAACTCTTTTCTGGGATGCTACCGGGCGCCATCTTCGCGGTAACACATCACTGGCCCGTAATTCACGGGAACTGCGTAAACCTGTGCGTACATACCTGGTGCCACATACGTCTGAGGTCCTACCAACGCACTGTCCATGCCACAACCGCAGCAGTAATACGAATACCCGAATGATAAATTTTCATTGCTAGTGACAAAGATTTGAAATACTGCACGGTTAGAGAAGCATATCACGGTAACAAGCGAATACAAAGGGAGTCAGGCGTCTGAAGCGAGCTATGGGGCATCTCATTTGCTACTAACCTCTCACCGCCGGCTTTGTGGCCGAGCGGTTCTAGGCGGTTCAGTCTGTTACCGCGCTACCGCTACGGTCGCAGGTTCGAATCCTGCCTCGGGCATGGATGTGTGTGATGTCCTTTGGTTAGTTAGGTTTAAGTAGTTCTAGAGGACTGATGACCTCAGATGTTAAGTCCCATAGTGCTCAGAGCCATTTGAACAATTTTTGCTCAGAGCCATTTTAACCCCTCACCGAGCGAGGTAGCGCAGTGGTTGGTACATTGGACTCGCATCCGCGAGGACGACGGTTGAAAACTCGCGTCCGGCTACCCTGATTTAGGTTTTCTGTGATTTCTCTGCATTGCTTCAGGCAAATGGTGGGATGGTTCCTTTCAAAGTCAACGGCCGATTTCCTTCCCCATCGCTCCCTAATCCAATGGGACCCACGACCTCGCTGTTTGCTCCTCTCCTCCACATTAACCAGTCTGTTAACCTCTGATTACTTCATTCTGGCTGGATAACCCGAGTTTTGCTCTGCAAACCACACAACGGATTATGCTAGGAGTGTCATTATGTCTGCTCAAACTGCAATTAGACTATGACAGAAATTCGTCTTTAACATCTGTAAACTCATAGACGTAGTCTTTCCGTTATAAGCGTATGGCAGGTTCCCTACCAAATTCTAAATATCGCTTATTGAAATATGTGTCGTAATCTTTCTTGCCGTACGGCTGCTTTATCAACTACGACCCAAGTCCGTTGCGATCATCTCTAACACTTTTCCTTTAGTCAAACAAACCGCTGACTTCCAGTACGGTTCTACTCCATTCTCTCTCTCACTCACTCTCTCTCTCTCTCTCTCTCTCTCTCTCTTTCGCCCTGAAATATGTACCGCGTCACCCTTGTTCATAGCGCAAATACTGAAAAGGTTTCAAACTAATGCTTTTCTGGCTTTCCCTTGTATCACCGAAGAATTAGACATTCTAAGAATTATTCCTGTCACTCTCATCCAAGCTGTAGTTCTCAAGAAAATTACAATAACGTGTTCATTTCATCAACACTGGATACAGTAACTCATCAAAAATAGGCTACTGTAGGTAAATGTAATTAATTTCGGCAGTGGGTCTAAATGATAATATCTTTTCACGTGTAGCATTATCTATGAAATCAGTTAATACTCTGTAATGAAACGACTAACTTTAACTGGATGAAATCATTCAAATATAGTGAAGTGCAATGATACCTGTGCAAACTATAGAATTATGACCAACACGTCGGAAATCCTTGGGAGGCGAAAATACGTGATCCTCACGGTCTGCGTGGGACCTGTTGTATTTGTAGTGTACATCTTGTGAAAAATGTATAATACAAATGAAATAACTCAGGAAATTATATGTATTTATAATGCGTGTAATCCACGCTGTAGTAGAATGAGATTTTCACTCTGCAGCGGAGTGTGCGCTGATGTGAAACTTCCTGGCAGATTAAAACTGTGTGCCCGACCGAGATTCGAACTCGGGACCTTTGCCTTTCGCAGGCAAGTGCTCTACCATCTGAGCTACCGAAGCACAACTCACGCCCGGTCCTCACAGCTTTACTTTTGTCAATATCTCGTCTCCTACCTTCCAAACTTTACAGAAGCTCTCCTGCGAACCTTGCAGAACTAGCACTCCTGAAAGAACGGATATTGCGGAGACATGGCTTAGCCACAGCCTGGGGGATGTTTCCAGAATGAGATTTTCACTCTGCAGCGGAGTGTGCGCTAATATGAAACTTCCCCGAGTTCGAGTCTCGGTCGGGCACACAGTTTTAATCTGCCAGGAAGTTTTATATCAGTGCACACTTCGCTGCAGAGTGAAAATCTCATTCTGGAAACATCCCCCAGGCTGTGGCTAAGCCCTGTCTCCGCAGCATACTTTCTTCCAGGAGTGCTACTTCTGCAAGCTTCGCAGGAGAGCTTCTGTAAAGTCTGGAAGGTAGGACACGAGATACTAGCAGAAGTAAAGCTGTGAGGACAGGGCGTGAGTCGTGCTTCGGTGGCTCAGATGGTAGAGCACTTGCCCGCGAAAGGCAAAGGTCCCGAGTTCGAGTCTCGGTCGGGCACACAGTTTTAATCTGCCAGGAAGTTTCACGCTGTAGTAATTCAAATATACATATTTAAAAACGTAGGAGACAGAATATGAATCAGTATCTAGAGTCCGAAGGAATAATAAAGAACAGAATAACAAAATTACGTGTTGCTGTGGAGAGAATCTTTTGGACCAGTTATCAACAGATTACCAACGTCCTACTTTTGCATTGAAAGACACTGTCTCCGCAGGTGATGTAAAGGATATACCCTCACTGTTTGAGAGCAGTTCACTGGAAGTACGCAAATTGTATTAAAACGATACCCATTAGGGTGTTGGTTATCCGTCGGTTAAATGACAGTCACAAGATCGGGGAAAGAAGCAAGCAGCACATGTCGTACTTGAATAAGCTAGCTGTGAATCAAACGACCTTTGAAGTTTGGTGTTGTAGGAGACTTGTGGACTGATCGAGAACAGAGCATATAGTCCAACATTAATTCTAATAATGAACTCGATCAATCGAAAAGATAGGTTAACTGTGCACATATCATGACATTATTAGTTACTGAAAAAATGGTTATAGGAATGACTGACGACAAAAATGGAACGGCCAGGCTTAGATAGGAATGAATACGAAAGATCTTTGATGATGTGAAATGCAGCAGTTGAGCTGAAGCAGAAATTATATTGTTGTGATTTCGGCTGCCGAAAATACGAAGGCAGTTTGAAAAGTTGCAAAATCACCACCTTATGCTAGCACAGGCTAAGTGTGGTTAATTATAGGTTATTCTTTATGTGTGAAAAACGTGACGCCTCAATGCCCTGGCTAGAGATCTGTGGAGAGAACGTCTGTGTTGTTGGTCCAGTGAAGTGATTTGGAAGATACAAAAGATCGAAATTCGAGCAGTAACTAAGTCTGTCGTAAGGACAGGTGTGAAAGTAAAGAAATTTTATGTTCATTTTCAGAACATGCTGAAGGACTCTGCTCCTCCATATTCAAATGTTCTCATGTGGTGCCGGCCGAAGTGGCCGTGCGGTTAAAGGCGCTGCAGTCTGGAACCGCAAGACCGCTACGGTCGCAGGTTCGAATCCTGCCTCGGGCATGGATGTTTGTGATGTCCTTAGGTTAGTTAGGTTTAACTAGTTCTAAGTTCTAGGGGACTAATGACCTCAGCAGTTGAGTCCCATAGTGCTCAGAGCCATTTTTTTTTTTGTTCTCATGTGGACAAAATAGTTTACATTTGGTAGCAACAGCTTCGATGTTAACACTCGTATTGGTAGTAAGACTAGCAACGTGCTTCCCTGGTATTTTAAATATGATTCTGGCAACAATCAGAGCAAAATGCCTCGGACCTTTGGAGGTGACGGAGTCCCACCTCTAACTGACAAACCAGGGACTCCTAAGATTCGATTTGGCTAACAAATGGTAATGAGATGTGGAGCTATTAATATCAATGGGGGCTACTCTGGGAAGAAGGTAGAGCTGGCAGAGGCTGCAAGTAAGATGGGGCTGGACGTTTTAGCTGTTAGTGACATTCGGGTAAGGGGTGAGAAAGAAGAGGATGTGGGAGAATACAAGGTCTTGTCAGGAGTCAAAGCAGGACTAGCACAATGGGGTGTAGGGCTTTACATCAGGAAAGAAATGGAACCCAGCGTAGTTGCAATAAGGTATGTAAACGAACGACTGATGTGGATAGATTTGACAGTGTCTAGCAAAAAAATTAGGATTGTGTCAGTATATTCGCATTGTGAAGGGACAGATCAAGATAAGATGGATAGTTTTTATGATGCACTCAGTGATGTAGTTGTTAGAGTAAAGGACAAGGACAGTGTTCTGCTCATGGGTGATTTTAATGCCAGGATTGGAAATCGAACAGACGGGTATGAAAAGGTTATGGGTAAATTTGGAGAGGATATGGAGGCCAACAGGAACGGGAAACAACTCTTGGATTTCTGTGCCAGTATGGGCTTAGTAATCACAAACTCCTTTTTTAAACATAAGAACATTCACCGGTATACTTGGGTAGGCAGGGGAACCAGATATGTCATTGACTATATAATAACAGATTAGGAACTCAGGAAGGCTGTGAGGGACACTCGTGTATTCAGGGGATTCTTTGATGACACTGATCATTATTTAATCTGTAGTGAAATTGGTATGGTGAGGCCGAAAGTGCAGGAGGTCAGGTCCGTATGTAGGAGGATAAGAGTGGAGAAACTTCAGGATAAGGAAATCAGGCACAAGTACATAACAGTGATCTCAGAAAAGTACCAGTTAGTTGAATGTAGTCAATTATAGTCATTGGAAAAGGAATGGGCAAGGTACAGGGACACAGTACTAGAAGTGGCTAAAGAATGTCTCGGAACAGTAGTGTGTAAAAGTAGGATGAAGCAAACAGCTTGCTGGAATGACACAGTCAAGGCAGCCTGTAAAAGGAAAAAGAAGGCGTATCAAAAATGGCTGTATACTAGAACTCCGTTAGACAGAGAAAGTTATGTTGAAGAAAGAAACAAAGCCAAACAAATAATTGCAGCATCCAAGAAGAAATCTTGGGAAGACTTTGGAAACAGGTTGGAGACTTTGAGTCAAGCTGCTGGAAAACCATTGTGGAGTGTAATTAGCAGTCTTCAAAAAGGAGGTAAGAAGGAAATGACAAGTATTTTGGACAGGTCAAGAAAACTGCTGGTGAATCCTGTGGATTCCTTGGGCAGGTGGAGGGAATATTTTGAAGAGTTGCTCAGTGTAGGTGAAAATACGATCAGTAATGTTACAGATTTCGATGTACAATGGGATAGGAATGATGATGGAAATAGGAACACATTTGAGGAAGTGGAGAAAATGGTCAATAGATTGCAATGCAATAAAGCATCTGGGGTGGATGAAATTAAGCCGGAACTCATCAAATACAGTGGAATGTCAGGTCTTAAATGGCTACACAGGATAATTGAAATGGCCTGGTAGTCGGGACAGGTTCCATCAGACTGGACAAAAGCAGTAATTTCACCAATCTTTAAACATGGAAACAGAAAAGATTGTAACAACTACAGAGGTATCTCTTTAATCAGCGTTGTGGGGAAAATCTTCTCAGGTATTGTCGAAAGGAAAGGGCGAGTATTAGTTGACGACCAATTGGATGAAAATCAGTGTGGGTTTAGGCCTCTTAGAGGTTGTCAGGACCAGATCTTTAGCTTACGGCAAATAACGGAGAAGTGTTATGAATGGAACAGGGAATTGTATCTATGCTTTATAGATCTAGAAAAGGCATATGACCGGGTTCCTAGGAGGAAGTTATTGTCTGTTCTACGAGATTATGGAATAGGAGGCAAACTTTTGCAAGCAATTAAAGGTCTATACATGGATAGTCAGGCAGCAGAGTTGACGGTAAATTGAGTTCATGGTTCAGAGTAGTTTCAGGGGTAAGACAAGGCTGCAACCTGTCTCCACTGTTGTTCATATTATTTATGGATCATATGTTGAATACAATAGACTGGCTGGGTGAGATTAAGACATGTGGACACAAAACAAGCAGTCTTGCATATGCGGATGACTTAGTTGTGATGGCAGATTGGATCGAAAGTTTGCAATGTAATATTTCAGAGCTAGATCAGAAATTTAAGGACCATGGTATGAAGATTAGCATCTCCAAAACGAAAGTAATGTCAGTGGGAAAGAGATATAAACGGATTGAGTGCCAAATAGGAGGAACAAAGAACAGGTGGACGGTTTCAAGTACTTAGGATGCATATTCTCACAGGATGGCAACATAGTGAAAGAACTGGAAGCGAGGTGTAGCAAAGCTAATGCAGTGAGCGCTCAGCTACGATCTACTATCTTCTGCAAGAAGGAAGTCAGTACCAAGGCTAAGTTATCTGTGCACCGTTCAATCTTTCGACCAACTTTGTTGTATGCGAGCGAAAGCTGGGTGGATTCAGGTTACCTTATCAACAAGGTTGAGGTTACGGATATAAAGGAAGCTAGGATGATTGCAGGTACTAGTAGATGGGAACAATGGCAGGAGGGTGTCCACAATGACGAAATCAAAGAAAAACTGGGAATGAACTCTATAGATGTAGCAGTCAGGGCGAACAGGCTTAGATGGTGGGGTCATGTTACACATGGGAGAAGCAAGGTTATCCAAGAGACTCATGGGTTCAGCAGTAGGTAGGAGGAGGAGTCGGGGCAGACCAAGGAGAAGGTACTTGGATTCGGTTAATAATGATTTTGAAGTAATAGGTTTAACATCAGTAGAGGCACCAATGTTAGCACTGAATAGGGGATCATGGAGGAATTTTATAAGGGGGACTATGCTCCAGACTGAACGCTGAAAGGTATAATTAGTCTTAAATGATGATGATGATTTTTTTTTTGCTCGGTGTGACCAAAGATGAAAATTCGGTCCAGCACTGTACGCCAAAAACACAAAACACCGGTCAAGGCAGTGCAAAACTGTTCATTAACTACCACCAAAAACAGCATTTGCAGAAATGCAGTACGGTCGGCTGGAGAGGTCGTCGCCTCAGTTTTCTGGGAAGCGGAAGGGATTCTGCAGATTGATTATCTTCCCAAGGGTCAAACAATTACGGGACATCATACGTCCTTGACCAATTGCAGCAAAAGATACCCTAAGAAAGACCAGATTTAGCAAGGAAGAAAGTTATCTTCCATCAGGACAATGCACGCCCACACAGAAATCTCTTTGGGATCGTAGAAAAACATGAACTACGACACAAATTGTTGCCACGGCCGCCGTTTTCGGCTGATTTGACTCCATCAGACCATCATATTTTCCCCAAGCTCATAAACTTCCTCGGTGGACTGAGATTCTCTTCAAGCGATGAACTGACAGCCGAGGTTGACAGGTACGTTGCATGGCTGGAGGAGCCTAATTTTCGACATTTGATCAAGGCATTGGGTCGAACAAGTACATTGCTATATTGGGAGACTACACTGAAAAATAAAATAAAAGTTTCACTGAGTTATGCCGTTCCTTTCTATTCTTTTCAGAGAACTTTTCAAATTACTCATGTACCTCTCAACCAGCCACTGGGTTCTGAAGCAATGTTGGCAAAGCTTTCTGCAGCACATTGGTCCACCATGGTGGTGCGCTGCGGTTTCTTCGTGCCATCGTGAAACGCAATGCTTCTGCAGCCATTTCCGAGACAGGATGCAGGCTCCCGTCACAACACACACACACACACACACACACACACACACACCGTTTAGTTACTAGCTACACTTGCTCTTGAGCTTCCCACTTCTACCAACGCCGTGCCGAACTCTATGCCAGTCGTTGGTCCAACGTGTCATCGTCTGACACGCCGACGGACTTCAAACCTCCTGGGTGGCGTTTGCGTTTGCGTTTGCTAACCCTTGCCGGCAACGTGGGGCTGCATGCATTATACGTGGGGCAGCTGTAACTCGCCGGCCACGAAGCTATTTCCAGCCGTGAATCACTGTGCAAGCCCACGCACGTTGCCAGCTATGTTATGCTGAGAAATTCATGTGCCCACATCCGCCAACTAGTTCCCAGGTGCAGATGTCGACCTCATTAATGGAATCTGTGCTTAATAACGAATGTTGTTGTTGGGAGCGTTCTTGACTCCACGCTCGGCGCGGGATTGGAATATCCGCCCGCAAGACCCCGAAACAGTATTCTGGGACAGAAGTCATCCTGGCTAGTACAGGTGTCAATGTAGTCTGGCGCACCACTGCGCAGTTACAGATCCAGCGAGACATACGAATGGAGAACTACATCAAATCAACCTTAGGGTTGCCGACTGAATCAGCAAGAATATTGCATAGCCCAAAAATGTGCGTCAGCTTTTCTACAGAGCTCCAGTTAATGTTAAGATTAGTCATTGTTCTATATTATTTCACACTCTGTACTCACGAAAACGCACATTTTGTACTTATTAACTGAGGATGGAGAAGAAATTTGGTAAGGAATATCCCAATGTAAACCAAAAATTTTTTCAAGTTTTGAACAGAGGAGGCCAACTTCACATAATTTGGGATACATAAATAATGTTGCAAAGTGGTAACATCAACCACACCAAAACTATTCTAGTTTATACATGTTTCAGCTTGGAGATAATTTCACCTTCTGGTGTCATCAAGAGAGTTTCTTTTCATTGTTAAAGCAGAGTTAGTCTGAGGAAAAATAATAACGCTCCGTATTGTGCACCTTGTTTATTTGTACATTATCATATTCTTGTATCACAAATAGAATTTGTTTACATTTTCACACGACATTTAGTATGAAAAAGTATAATAAATATCTGTATTATGGACCTTGTTAGCCTGTAGATAATTTTAAGGTCTTTTTTCGTCAATAGAGTTAGTTTTCATTGTTATATCAGACATATTTTGAGGAGAAAGAACAACGATCTCTGTTGTGCTCCTTGTTTATTTGACTGCAAAGCTCTTGTTTTACTGTTCTGTTGTTTAATAATAAAGTGTTGTATAGAATGTCAGCATGTTTATTATTGCTAATATATTGCATAAGTATCGATCTTAAATACACTAGAAGATCGACATCTTTTACAAAGAAACCCATCACACTTTCATGGCCATATTGTTTTCCTATTCTAAATTTAGGCGTATACAAACGTAAACTCTCTTTTTATGACGACAGAATAAAAGACCTTCCTACTTCCTCCCACTACTCTGTAGGGTGTAGCTGACCTAATATAAGGAGTCTGAATAGAAATCGATGTCAGCCAGGAATAATAGTAATATTTCTTATTAAACTTTTTCGTAAGATACAATTCCTTGGACTCAAAATGGCGCTCATGTAGCAAAGAGAAGATATCTAACTAAATATATTCTTTTTTTCTTTTCTATCCCTACTAACTCACTCACTGACTTATCATCTCCCAGTCGAAACCGCTAATGACAGAAACTTGAAATTTGGAGTGGGTGTTTAGCTATTGCTATAGGTGTCGTTTAAGAAGGGATTTTTCGAAAGTCAGCCTAAAACTGGGTGAAACAGAGGGTGAAAAGGTTTTGAAACTATGGCGCTATTACGTCAATTATGGAGCAGACCTACGAGAATTGATATTTGCTTTCTCGGTCAAAAATAAAGAAATACGAGTTTCAGAATTTTTGGAATTTTATCCCCTATGGGGGGTGAAATAGTGCCTCAAATTTTACTTGAAAATAAATCATTATCAACGAACTATTGAGATATTTTTGAAGCTGCATCAATGAAAACTGGTATTCAATTTCTCAGTTACAAACAAAAAATTAGTATTTCAGTGTTTTCAGACTTTCATCCCGTAAAGGGGTGAAATAGCAGATGAAATATTTAATGAAATACTTATAATTATAAACGCATTTTCGATGCTAAATCTATGAAAATTTGCATTTGGCTTCTCGATTAGAAATGAAAGAAATACATATTTCACTGTTTTTGGAAATTCAAGCTATAAGGGGGTAAAAAAGGATCAGGCTGAATCACTGTCTCGTCATACTTTCAGAGCTATCAATGAATAGAAATATAATCCATTATATAGTGAAATAGGTGGTGAAATTATTAAGGAAATATTTCGTTACACTTAAAAATTTTAAAGCTAAAGCTATCAAACTTCTTTTTTCACTTGTCGGTTAGGTAAGAATGTGTCCTAGGGGTGAAAGTTCCTATGGAAATATCACCACAGGAACACAGAATGCATAATTAACATAAACCTTGGACTACAGCTACCAGAAGTGTCACATGTCAGAGTTATTGCACTCTATGTACGCGAACGAAATTAATTACGCATATATTTCATTTTTATATCCAATATTAATTGACATAAACAGAGTCAATAAAAGTTCGAGTCGAAAGATACAGATCAGACCAAACAGTTTAATGAATTGACCAACCTGATAGATGTGCTTGTCAGCAAAGTTACATTACCTGCAAATAAACGTAATATTTTTACACAAAATACACGTGATTTCTTCGATCGAAGGTGTTATCTGGGATTCCGGTTTGAAAAGCACTTGCTTGCAATGAGAGAAAAAGGATTATCACGGGAAGGTGAAGAAATGTTGCGTAACCGGTGCATTACATTTATAGTAAGTCTGATTTAAGAAATAAAAATACAGGTTAGCAGAAAATTTGACGTTGATGAAAAAAATTTCCAGAATAAGTGTTGAACAAGCACTTACTCATAACAAAGAAATTGTAATTGATATAATGGTTCAGTTCAATAAAAGTGTAGGATTTATAGCAAGATATATGATTCACTTGACGAACTCGAACGTGACCACAGACAAAAAAAAAAAAAAAAAAAAAAAAAAAAAAAATATGGAATTAAGTATTGCATTTCCAGGATGCTCAAGGGGAATTCAGATATGAGGAAGAAGCAACTTTAGCGATTACTCTCCTAATACTGCCTCATTCCAATGCCGATGTTGAGAGACTACTGAAGGTAATAAAAAAACAAGCGGAGGAATAGAATTAAGTTACATCTGTTATCTGCTATATTAAGAATACGCTGTGGTTTGGGGTTGAAAGGAAAATGCTGCAACGAGTACGAAATTCCAATAAACGTTATAAGCCAAATCAGTACCAAAGAATCTTATCGATCTGAAACCGCCACTGATGATGACGATGCAGACAAAAATGATTCATCTGAAGAAGACCAGTTCATTTATATAATCAGCTGTTGTTATAGAACCTTACCTTGAGTTGGTGATTTATTTACTGTATGTTCATTTAATGCTTGTGAATATTTTATTACTTAATAATAAAGGAAACTAATTACTAATATTGTAATGACTTGGCAAGACAGCCAAGCCACTCGGAGGTAGCCGAAAGGCACGCGTTTAAGCTCACGCAAACTGGCGTGAGGTCTGGAACAGGACAATGTAATTAATATAGCCAATAAGGTACGTTGCTGCTGGAATACCTAACTTTAATCCATAATTGGTGTACATCGCTCTTGACGGTACATGTTTTATAATCTCAATATTAACTGGTAATGGCGCCTTGCTAGGTCGTAGCAAATGACGTAGCTGAAGGCTATGCTAACTATCGTCTCGGCAAATGAGAGCGTAATTGTCAGTGAACCATTCCTAGCAACGTCGGCTGTACAACTGGGGCGAGTGCTAGGACGTCTCTCTAGACCTGCCGTGTGGTGGCGCTCGGTCTGCAATCACTGACAGTGGCGACACGCGGGTCCGACGTATACTAACGGACCGCGGCCGATTTAAAGGCTACCACCTAGCAAGTGTGGTGTCTGGCGGTGACACCACAAATATACTTATTGTTCCCTTTCATAATAATTAAAAAATTAGTGGAAATTTTAGCGATTATGAAAGTAGGGGCATTTTTGTGAGTGGTTTTCTGGTGGTTTTGCACTTGAAACTGGTGGGGAGCTCACTTTAACTGTTGGCAACGTTGTTGGCCGGACCTGCTCTAAATAGAGACAGCTCACTTTTCTTAAAATATATGGAAGTCGATCAACATCTTTCTTCAGTTTGTTGCGAAAATTACTTCATAGAATGATATTAACATTTTATTTGTTTTACAAAGAGTAATGAAAGAATGTGAGAAATGTCCTCAAACATAGCTTCGAACATGCTCTGTACATATGTTTCAAAGGTTTTGCAGCGCCAAACCTTGATAGAAGCAGTTGTACGATGTATTAAAGCCCGTCTTCTTTCGGCAGTGGTGAGGCGAGCACGCCCTGTTTGAGTCTCAACTGCCGTGCTGCTTGCGAGCCAGCGTGCGTTTGTTGACATCTGTGCAGTGGCTTCTCTTCTTGTCAGAATTCACCGACCATCGTGGCGTTTTCCGATTGCCAACCGACGGTTAAATTAACGTTTCCTTTGGATCACGAACGTCCAATAACATATGAAGTAGTACGGTTTGTACAGGACGGATTGCGTCTCTCGTCGCAAGATGTTCTTGCAATTCATTTTTCATCCGCTGTGTACATGACGCTGGCGAATGAAGAGCTGGTTTGACAGGAAGCATTGATCTTGGAAGGCACCCCAAGACCAACTGACCCATCGCTCTCCATGTGCGGTGCTAGTGGCAATTCTCTAGAACCTCAACCTTGCGAACTTTTGGGAGCATGTTCATGACGGTCGTCTGGGGTTAACGCATTTCGCTATACATCCTTTCACTTTCCTCTATGGTGTTTACGTCTCCCATGATATTGTCGGTGCCGTACAGGCTACTGAAGTCTGGTCCATTGTCTTCTCTGATGATGACGCAAACATATGTGTCCAATCAACTTTTGCAGCCAAAGGGTTTGTTGTGCTCGGGGGCCATGAAACCTGATCACAGTCCGTCTTATTTCACTTGGCAGCATAATGAGATTACGTGGACACCTTGTTGTCGATGCTGTGATGCATCTCTGCCTGCCCTGTCTTGGTGGGTGTTCTG
Organism: Schistocerca nitens; assembly: GCF_023898315.1. Classification (NCBI taxonomy): domain Eukaryota; kingdom Metazoa; phylum Arthropoda; class Insecta; order Orthoptera; family Acrididae; genus Schistocerca; species Schistocerca nitens. The sequence continues at coordinate 479,763,627 of NC_064622.1, read as the reverse complement.
CGCAAAGTCTGCCCTCTGCTAGCCCTTGATTGATTACAGAAGGTAGGTCGTGGCATGGTGCAACGAACACAGAATTTCTGTAGCACCATTACCTGGGAATATTCTGTGATGCTGTACTTAGCAGAACATCAGGTGATGGTGCATCGTGAAAAGACACAAATGACATCCCTCTCGTCATCACCTTGAAGTACATGCAGATATGACTGGTTAGTGCAGGAGCGTCCATTTGTGTATAATGTGGTAGGGCAACGGCGTCACCATCACAGGAGTCTGGTTAATGTTCTTACGACTGATGATAGGCAGCACTTAGATAACCAACGCCATATAGTCTCCATACACATTATGCTATGCTGAACTCTGAACAACGTCACCACTGTGCCAAAATTACAGTGGTCTCCAAGCTCTCATTTGGCTCGGTTCATGGTGTGCAAAGATGTATCCACTTGCGAACCTCATGGAGGGCAAAGTCCATGATGAAACCAAGGCCGCTTCTACGAACAAGTCGCCTGGCCCTAATGGCCTTCTACTGGAGTTTTAATGAACATTTCGACCCCTAATGGCGCTAGGGTGGATGGAAATGTCCCCTCTCGTGCTAATTCGAGACGATTTCATCGACGGTCTCCAGATTCCGATGAGTGAGATTACCACTCCTTGATATTGCTCATCAGCAAGAAGAAGATCTTTATCCGTCTGTTGGCTGCACAGTTTTAATGAATGGCCCAGTACACGCTTTCCTGTGATCAAACTCCTTTGAGAGGTGGCAATATCATCCGCACTGTCGCTACTAGGACATAGTAGGTCTTCCTCACGCTCGTCATTCGCCTGGACTTTTGGTAGCGTATGAACGGGTCGATCACGACTACATGCTATGGGTGCTTGGCAATGTGGAATACCCGGATACTACCACCGACGTCGCAATCCGTCCTGCGTCTCCTTCGTGGAGCTACGACCCGTGTATTCTATAATGGCCATCTCACTCTTCCCGGCTTGATTCATCGTTCAGTGCGTAAAGGCTGCTCGCTCTCTTCACTGATGCATGCTTTCGCCATGGAATTGTTGCCCCTATGGCCTCTAACAATGCCTATCTGGGATGTCTCTCGGTGGCCGTGCACCTGGGGGTGTCTGGAATGCGTTACCACCCACAGTGAAGCTTCTGGTAACTGCTTTGACGTCCGTAAAACGAGCGCCATGGATATAGGCGTGAGGCTTCCTGTATATAGCGCTGCTGACTCAGAACATTACTGATAGGTTTTTTGTAAAGTGCATTTCCTCTTTGCACGAATATGCAGATATTTCTGTTGAACATTTTCTAATTGATTCTAATTTACTTCTTGTAAATAGTGCCACACTCATGTTTACGATCTCTATTTCAATGTAAGTTAACTGTACATGTGGCCTATGCAATAAATTTCTGTTGTAAAAGAAATAGGAAGTATCTTACATGATAAGTGACCCTGTAATCTGCAGGTCGGCAGAACCTGTTCCGTCAGTGGAGGCGCGCTTATTTGGTAAAATATCCACACCCTCACCTCCGTACAACTTATGGCCTGCCTCGGGCGGGTCTTGCACCTGTCCTACAACAAGGAGGCGCGTCTCAGCCTGAATCAATGGAGCGCTTTGTTAGTTCAGAGACAGATCTCCGAGACGGCGCCGATGTAAATCGCAGTACAACGTCCACAAATCCGCGGGCGTTGGTGAGGACGTTTTGCACTGTTCCAGAACATGGAGATCAAAGTTTTACGCTACTGCAAAAATTGCCAGGGTGACTGTATGAAGCTTTGAAGCTTTGTTATTCTGAAGCACTTAAATTATCAGCGTAATTCTGAATTTTCGTGAGAATCTTTAGGCCCTTCTACAGCTCTGTCTTTTTTATGTACATCGGGACTGGGTTGCGTTGACAGCATAACTTTTATGTTTTTATTCGTAAAACTCGTAGTTTCCTAAGATAAATGGGTTTCCAAAATTTGGATGCATTTACGCAGCATATCATTGGTTTCTTTATGTGAATTTTTAATATATTCTTTTTTGTTCATGCTAATTGCATGCCACTTTTGATAAAATGAAATATTCTAGAGTCATTACTAAGCTATAATGGAACCCGTTCTGATTTCACTCCTCAGACACCACTGGACTAAAGCTATGTAAATAGAAAACGAATCGAGATATTTAAACAAGATGTCCAACAAGTGATAAGAGACTAAGGAGTTAACTCTTGTGCTCTGATTACCACATCTCGCATGTCTATATTACTAATCAGTTAAAAGGATCTTTGCAGCTTGCCTTTCTAACGGTTGTCAGGACTCACAAAAATTGTACTGTCAGTATTTCATATTTTTATTATCGATCAAATACAAGATTTTAAACTGCTAATTATTGAGAGGAATAACAATGCGTTACAGGTCTAACACAACGAGCCAAATATTAGCGTTAGCATCTGTGTATATATCTTGAGACCGCCTAAACCACTGCGCTCAAATTACCGAAAGCAGTTTTTGACAATAAGAGAACATAATTTCAAATAAATTCGAAACACTCTCATGCTGTCGCCGCCCACAAAATAATAAAGGCCCTTACTACAATTTCGTTGTTCCCTTGGTAAAACTCCAACCTCAGGACTGACGTTTTAATTCATTAGCTTTTACTACTAAGTCCACTGCCAACAAATTTTGCATACAGTATCCACATATAACGTTGAATGTACATGGAAAACTATATCGTTGTACGACACACAGTTCATCAGATACAGCATAAACATTGATACGCGTGGAAAACTAGCTGTTTTTAAAACGGAGCACAAATTACCCAGACTGTACTCATCCATGAGCAGATTCGAAACTAATAAAACCAACACCAGTAGTGACTAGCGCCTTTAGCGATAAAGATTTTACATCCTTATCACCCAAATACCTAACAAATTAACTCATTTGTAAAGTAATCTGACATGTGAATGTGAATATGAAGGCAATGTCCTGGTATCTGGTTAAGAAAATATTTCGATCCATTAAAAAATTAAAATTAAATCTATGAAAACTTGTAAGTCACTTCTCTGTCGTAAATAAAGAAATATGTTTAAGTGGGAGTGTAGCCATGTATGGAAGTGAAACATGGACGATAAATAGTTTGGACAAGAAGAGAACAGAAGCTTTCGAAATGTGGTGCTACAGAAGAATGCTGATGGGTAGATCATATAACTAATGAGGAGGTATTGAATAGAATTGGGGAGAAGAGGAGTTTGTGGCACAACTTGACTAGAAGAAGGGATCGGTTGGTAGGAGATGTTCTGAGGCATTAAGGGATCACCAATTTAGTACTGGAGGGCAGCATGGAGGTTAAAAATCGTAGAGGGAGACCAAGAGACGAATACACTAAGCAGATTCAGAAGGATGTACGTTGCAGTAGCTACTGGGAGTTGAAGAAGCTTGCACAGGATAGAGTAGCATGGAGAGCTGCACCAAACCAGTCTCAGGACTGAAGACAACAACAACAAGTTTCTATAGATATATCACCGCAAAAAGAGGAACGGCATGGTTAAAAATAATTTGGACTCGAGCTATCAGCATCGCCTTGTGGTATCGCTGCAGATTTCATGACTGCACCTCTTGCCCCTGTTCCATTAGTGATTAGTGAACGGTGCATGTCAAGAACGACAGTCGGTAGGCTTTTGCATGAGTTCTGTTTTCCCTGATCCTTTTCATCGTCTTTGTTTAGCGGTAATGTATGTAATATATTGCCCCTCTGTTCCTGGAATGTACGCTCTCAGAGTTTCTAGAGTTAGCCTCTCCGTCATACACCATGCCTCTATTGCTGCGTCTGCCACGAAATTTTGTTATAAATCTCCTTAATGCTTCCAGAATGAGATTTTCACTCTGCAGCGGAGTGTGCGCTGATATGAAACTTCCTAGCAGATTAAAACTGTGTGCCCGACCGAGACTCGAACTCGGGACCTTTGCATTTTGCGGGCAAGTGCTCTACCATCTGAGCTACCGAAGCACGACTCACTCTCATTCTGGAAACATCCCCCAGGCTGTGGCTAAGCCATGTCTCCGCAATATCCTTTCTTTCAGGAGTACTAGTTCTGCAAGTTTCGCAGGAGAACTTCTGTAAAGTTTGGAAGGTAGGAGACGAGATACTGGCAGAAGTAAAGCTGTGAGGACCGGGCGTGAGTCGTGCTTCGGTAGCTCAGATGGTAGAGCACTTGCCCGCTAAAGGCGAAGGTCCCGAGTTCGAGTCTCGGTCGGGCACACAGTTTTAATCTGCCAGGAAGCTCCTTAATGCTGTCTCACGTACGGTACTAGTTACTCCTGCTGTGCTCCGTTTGCAGTGCTCGGTTTACATGTAAAATTTGGAAGGTATTAGGATATAGTTATTCTAAGCACAACACATCTTAAACATAAAAAAGAATTATAATCCGACAGTCGCATGGGAGTCTATTCCGTCACAGTTGGCAAAGTTCACGATTTGTAAGTCTGGTTCTGATCTAGTGCTGGTCCCATAAACGTAAATAATCAACAGTTATAATTCTGTGCATTATAAGCGAACAGAACAACGAATATATAAGAGTGTGATGCAAAACATGAAGTCTGAAACTCTTCTGACTTCTTTAAATGCCAGAAAGAAGTAAATCTGTCAGTTCCTTCGCGAGACAGAAGCGACACTTACAGATTACAGACACTAAATCGTGACGAATAAGCTGGTCTAGTTAACGTAGTGAAGCGTAACAAGGTAAATATATCTCGTTTCATGGAAAATCAAATTATTTATTAGAATGGTTGGTTTGCACTGTGCGTCACCCGCAGCACATGTTGATTTAATGTAATTTTGCCACAGGATCTAATTCAGTAGCCAGCGATGCCGTTAATGTAAAAGCATTATCTCTCTCTGCTGAACTGTGGTCTGACTGAGCAAATCCACAATAATGTCTCTTAATTAGTTGCTTAATGAATCACATACAAACCGCAAATTAAACGCAAAAGCCACGGAAATGTGAGGTTTAATAATAAAATAAGTGGCGAGGAAAAGCTGTTTCGCTAGACCTCCAGAGTAAATCTCTTTACTCTCTGTTTTAGCCTCTTAATGAGGTTCACGTAGCATTCGCTTTTACGTACGGCTGTTCCTCATGTGTTCCTCTCTGCTGAAGCTTATTTTCTTTTCCGTAGCTCTCCATTCGCTTAACTTTCCTCTCTCGCTGCGTTTGCTTCGACAACGACATACAATTCACATCTCTTGTCATAAGAGAAGAAGGTATCCTAAAAATATTGGTTCCTTCAAAACTGGATTAAATTTTTTTGTTTACTGTGTATCTGTTACTCTTTATTACGACTGACATGAACGGTTATACAAATCCAAGACCGTTGCTTTATTTCTCCTCAGGTCTCATAATTATAAAGAATCTCATGGGCTACCGTTCGTGTGTTGAGGACGCTCCACTCATTCCATTACGGGCTATGTAAGCATGAAGAGCCCCAACTTTAGTAAACGTATTACGTGTTTATTTGTAGTCATGAAACTACACTTAAAAACTAGGTTTCTTTTAATAAAATATAGTACATGCAATATGAAGACTTTTCCAGGAGAAATGACTGTAGGTTAGATCTGAAACTTATTTTGCTACCTGTCAGACATTTGTGTTATTGTGTGGAAAATCAAAATTTTTGATGTATACTGAACTACTTTCTGAGACACTGACAAATTTATGACTGTCATTCTCAACTTGTGACGCATTATTTATGACGAATTTTACAAGCGAAAAACTGTGTTGTGATGCTACAGTTAAAATACTTGAAGAAGTATCCAAATTATTGAGTAGCAACGTGCAAAATGAGTTAGGAGGTTAATTCGTTTGTTTCCAAGACTAGGTATTATGTGAAGACCGTAAAGGAGATTAACATACTTGTTTAAGAAGCTCAGTAATACACCTCCCCCAGTTCAAGTTTTCATCAATATGTATAACGAGACATTCAGAAAATTCAAACATATTTACTACTCCTGTTCATGCGCTACATCTGTTTTTAGTATGATTATTTTTTTACATAACTGAATACAGCGTTTTCTCAAAATTTAGGAAGGAATTATTGTAATGTAGCCTAAAAGAAATGATATGAGTGTATGGTAACGATGGCCGGGAGGCCCGATCTGGGAAAGTTCGATCGCCAAGTGCAAGTCTTATTTCAGTCGACGCCACATTGGGCGATTTGTGCGCCGGTGATGAGGATGAAATGATGATGAAGATAACACAACACCCAACTCCCGAGCGGAGAAAATCTCCAGCCCGGCCGGGAATCGAACCCGGACCCGCTTGCATGGGAGGCGAGCACATTACTACCCATCTAAGCAAGGGGGGGGGGGAAGGGGGGGGCAGAAATATGTTGATATACATGCAGACAAACAAACGATTACAATTTCAAAAAAATTCGATGATTTGAGTAAGAGAAAGGGCTTCACAACCTGAGCCAGTCAATAACGCATTGCTGCACCTCTGGCCCTTATTCAAGCAGTTATTCAACTTGTCGTTCATTGATGGAGTAGTTGGATGTCCTGCTGAGAGATGCCGTGCGAAATTCTGTCCAACCGGCGCGTTAGATCGTCAGAATCCCGAGATGCTGGGAGGGCTCTGTCCATAATGCTCCAAGGGTGCTGACCAATCTAGGGTTTGTCAAGCAAGAAGACAACCAGTAGAAACTCTATCCGTGCAAGGATGGGCACTATCTTGCTGAAGTAAGCCCATCCGGCTTGCCACGAAGCGGACTCTTTGGAGTTTTACTCAATCAATGAAGTCGAAGACGTATCTACAGATGTCTTGGACAGTAGTGGGATAGCAATGTGACTGTCGCGTGCCATGCAGCCAAACATCCATAGGTAAATGATCTGGGCTGCCATTTCATTTCATACCAGGACAGCTTCGGTTATCACCTGCTGCACCCTTACAGCACAGCGGTAAGTTGATGAAATTCGAAGCCCTTCGTGGCAAGCTATCCTGGGCTTACATTTCAGCAATATAATACCAAGCGTCACAAAGCGAACGTTTGTACTGCTTGTCTTCGTGCGTTCCAAACCGTGATTGAAAAGTTTGCGGGATCACTCCCCAGTTGAGAACTTTTGAAGCATTATGGGTACGTCCCTCCTACCGTATCGAGATTTTGACGACGTATTGCGACATTTTGGTTGACTCTGGCACATCATCCCACACGACATCCAGCAACGTTAGCAATCAGTGACAAGGGCCAGAGATGGACCAACGCATTATTCACTCAATTAGAATTGTTCTGAAATTGCAATAGTTTGTTTGTCTGTACATGTGCATCTACGGATTTCGGTCCCTCTCGCATAACTGCTTTATGAAGTGTCTTTTTTTTCCTACAGTGTATTTCAGCAGTCTTCAACAGGGACAGTTACGATTGTAGTTGTTTATATACACTAAGGGCAATCTACTTTTTTGACAGCATTTGAAAATGTTGACTGGAATACATTCTGTAATTTTGAAGGTAGCAGACAAACAAATATAGTGAGCGGGAGTTTATCAACAATTTGTAAAGAAAACACACTGCAGTTATAAGATTCAAAGTTCGTGGGTTGGAAGCAGTGGTTGAGAAAGGAGTGAAACGGTGTTGTAGCCTCCCCCGAATGCTATTTAACCTGTATCGTGAGTAATTAGTGAAACAAATCGTTAGAGTCGGGACCTGATGCAACGAAAATCTCCAACAATGTTACGAAATTAAAAGGGATACACTATATAACTGTCGCACCTCAAATTAAGTCCTATTACCAGAACTGTAGTTGTCATTTTAGTGGTGGAGATCTTATAATTTAAATGTTATAGAAATCCTGAGTCTGGCTATGAAATTGACGTTCAAATGGATGTAACCAACAATCTTATCGTAATATTATTATACTTAGCTTTCAGTGTCAACTTCCCGTTTAGTAACTGCAGTCGAGTTATAAGGTGTTCGTGAAAGCAACGTTGTTCGTTGCCAAAAATATCTTCACCGTAACATAAACTCCTCCTGACATTGCAGTCAGGCGTTGTTGAAATCGATGTAGACAGGTGCAGACGAGACGCCAGACGTCTTTGCTCTCCTCTACACTGACGGTGGTGCCACCAAGCGTAGACGGTGAAAAATTTTTGAGCATCGTTTGTGCGTAAAGCAGATACGAATCATTACTACGAATAACTTTCTGCGAAAAACACAAGAGTCATGGGTAATGACTGTTTTCTCAGGCTGGCGATTACGATCGAGTGGTACTATCTCTGGTGCCATACGCAGTAACAAATCCACTTAGGGATGTTTACGAGTATCACTCTGTCTTCTGTATCTTTCTGCAGAGTAATGCCACTAAACGAACAACTATCTGCCTTAAAAACTTTTTCAAATTATCGTTCAGCGTTTGAGGCTTTCGGACAGTTACAAGTACATTGACAATCAGCAGTAAAAAAGAAATTAAACAACCAGTGGAAAATGGATAGGAAAAGTTAAAAATCAATGTAAATGTTTTCCAGTTAGCCCTATTCACTCTCAGGCGTTTGCACCGACTTGTCTGTAGAGACAGTGTTTGCGCAGACAATTCACTGCGTACGAATGAATCACCGACCGAAAAATCTGTGCGTGTTACTGTCTGTGTTTGGCTTGTGCGAAGTGTGGCCGCTACTGAACTGTCGCAGACCAGCTGAAGTGCTACAGTACTCCACGTGCGGCACGCCATGTTTCCGGAAATATGTGGCTTAGCGACGACGGTGATACGATAGCAGAAAATTTCAGATCGCCTTAGCTTCTGGCAGTTGCCAAGTACCTCAGAGTTACTACAAGTCTTTGATAAGTAATTATCGATTTTCTCATGACAATTTCATTTCTTCATACATCTACATCTATACTCCGCGAGCCACCTTACGGTGTGTGGCGGAGGGTACTTATTGTACCACTATCTGATCCCCCCTTCCCTGTTCCATTCACGAATTGTGCGTGGGAAGAACGACTGCTTGTAAGTCTCCGTATTTGCTCTAATTTCTCGGATCTTTTCGTTGTGATCATTACGCGAGATATATGTGGGCGGTAGTAATATGTTGCCCATCTCTTCCCGGAATGTGCTCTCTCGTAATTTCGATAATAAACCTCTCCGTATTGCGTAACGCCTTTCTTGAAGTGTCCGCCACTGGAGCTTGTTCAGCATCTCCGTAACGCTCTCGCGCTGACTAAATGCCCCCATGACGAATCGCGCTGCTTTTCGCTGGATCATGTCTATCTCTTCTATTAATCCAACCTGGTAAGGGTCCCATACTGATGAGCAATACTCAAGAATCGGACGAACAAGCGTTTTGTAAGCTACTTCTTTCGTCGATGAGTCACATTTTCTTAGAATTCTTCCTATGAATCTCAACCTGGCGCCTGCTTTTCCTACTATTTGTTTTATGTGATCATTCCACTTCAGATCGCTCCGGATAGTAACTCCTAAGTATTTTACGGTCGTTACCGCTTCCAATGATTTACCACCTATGGCATAATCGTACTGGAATGGATTTCTGCCCCTATGTATGCGCATTATATTACATTTATCTACGTTTAGGGAAAGCTGCCAGCTGTCGCACCATTCATTAATCCTCTGCAGGTCTTCCTGGAGTACGTACGAGTCTTCTGATGTTGCTACTTTCTTGTAGACAACCGTGTCATCTGCAAATAGCCTCACGGAGCTACCGATGTTGTCAACTAAGTCATTTATGTATATTGTAAACAATAAAGGTCCTATCACGCTTCCTTGCGGTACTCCCGAAATTACCTCTACATCTGCAGATTTTGAACCGTTAAGAATGACATGTTGTGTTCTTTCTTCTACGAAATCCTGAATCCAATCACAAACCTGGTCCGATATTCCGTAAGCTCGTATTTTTTTCACTAAACGTAAGTGCGGAACCGTATCAAATGCCTTCCTGAAGTCCAGGAATACGGCATCAATCTGCTCGCCAGTGTCTACGGCACTGTGAATTTCTTGGACAAATAGGGCGAGCTGAGTTTCACATGATCTCTGTTTGCGGAATCCATGTTGGTTATGATGAAGGAGATTTGTATTATCTAAGAACGTCATAATACGAGAACATAAAACATGTTCCATTATTCTACAACAGATTGACGTAAGCGAAATAGGCCTATAATTATTCGCATCTGATTTATGACCCTTCTTGAAAATGGGAACGACCTGCGCTTTCTTCCAGTCGCTAGGTACTTTACGTTCTTCCAGAGATCTACGATAAATTGCTGATAGAAAGGGGGCAAGTTCTTTAGCATAATCACTGTAGAATCTTACGGGTATCTCGTCTGGTCCGGATGCTTTTCCGCTACTAAGTGATAGCAGTTGTTTTTCAATTCCGATATCGTTTATTTCAATATTTTCCATTTTGGCGTCCGTGCGACGGCTGAAGTCAGGGACCGTGTTACGATTTTCCGCAGTGAAACAGTTTCGGAACACTGAATTCAGTATTTCTGCCTTTCTTCGGTCGTCCTCTGTTTCGGTGCCATCGTGGTCAACGAGTGACTGAATAGGGGATTTAGATCCGCTTACCGATTTTACATATGACCAAAACTTTTTAGGGTTCTTGTTTAGATTGTTTGCTAATGTTTTATGTTCGAATTCGTTGAATGCTTCTCTCATTGCTCTCTTTACGCTCTTTTTCGCTTCGTTCAGCTTTTCCTTATCAGCTATGATTCGACTACTCTTAAACCTATGATGAAGCTTTCTTTGTTTCCGTAGTACCTTTCGTACATGATTGTTATACCACGGTGGATCTTTCCCCTCGCTTTGGACCTTAGTCGGTACGAACTTATCTAAGGCGTACTGGACGATGTTTCTGAATTTTTTCCATTTTTGTTCCACATCCTCTTCCTCAGAAATGAACGTTTGATGGTGGTCACTCAGATATTCTGTGATTTGTGCCCTATCACTCTTGTTAAGCAAATATATTTTCCTTCCTTTCTTGGCATTTCTTATTACACTTGTAGTCATTGATGCAACCACTGACTTATGATCACTGATACCCTCTTCTACATTCACGGAGTCGAAAAGTTCCGGTCTATTTGTTGCTATGAGGTCTAAAACGTTAGCTTCACGAGTTGGTTCTCTAACTATCTGCTCGAAGTAATTCTCGGACAAGGCAGTCAGGATAATGTCACAAGAGTCTCTGTCCCTGGCTCCAGTTCTGATTGTGTGACTATCCCATTCTATACCTGGTAGATTGAAGTCTCCCCCTATTACAATAGTATGATCACGAAACTTCTTCACGACGTTCTGCAGGTTCTCTCTGAGGCGCTCAACTACTACGGTTGCTGATGCAGGTGGTCTATAGAAGCATCCGACTATCATATCTGACCCACCTTTGATACTTAACTTAACCCAGATTATTTCACATTCGCATTCGCTAATAACTTCACTGGATATTATTGAATTCTTTACTGCTATAAATACTCCTCCACCATTGGCGTTTATCCTATCCTTGCGGTATATATTCCATTCTGTGTCTAGGATTTCGTTACTGTTCACTTCCGGTTTTAACCAACTTTCCGTTCCTAATACTATATGCGCACTATTTCCTTCAATAAGCGATACTAATTCAGGAACCTTGCCCTGGATACTCCTGCAGTTTACCAATATTACGTTAACTTTTCCTGTTTTTGGTCTCTGAGGACGGACGTTCTTTATCAACGATGCTGATGTTCTCTCTGGTAAGCCGTCAGGTATTTTATCGTTTCGCCCAAGGGGGGGGTCCCTCTAACCTAAAAAACCCCCGTGTGCACGCCACACGTACTCTGCTACCCTAGTAGCTGCTTCCGGTGTGTAGTGCACGCCTGACCTGTCTAGGGGGGCCCTACAGTTCTCCACCCAATAACGGAGGTCGATGAATTTGCAACCATTATAGTCGCAGAGTCGTCTGAGCCTCTGGTTTAGACCCTCCACACGGCTCCAAACCAGAGGACCGCGATCGACTCTGGGCACTATGCTGCAGATATTAAGCTCAGCTTGCACTCCGCGTGCGATGCTGGTTGTCTTCACCAAATCAGCCAGCCGCCGGAAGGAACCAAGGATGGCCTCAGAACCCAAGCGGCAGGCGTCATTCGTTCCGACATGTGCTACTATCTGCAGCCGGTCACACCCAGTGCGTTCAATAGCTGCCGGAAGGGCCTCCTCCACATTACGGACGAGACCCCCCGGCAAGCACACCGAGTGCACACTGGCATTCTTCCCCGACCTACCCGCTATTTTCCTGAGGGGCTCCATAACCCGCCTAACGTTGGAGCTCCCTATAACTAATAGGCCCGCCCTCTGTGACTGTCGGGACCTTGCCGGAGAATCGGCCACTGGCCCAACAGGCGAGGCATCCTGTGGTGGCTCGGAAACGATGTCATCACCACTAGGAAGCACCCCGTACCTGTTGGAAAGGGGTAAGGCAGCTGCCACGTGGCCAGATCCCACCTTCGCCTTTCGGCCAGGCACGCGCGAGCCCACCACTGTCCGCCATTCACCCTGGAGTGATGGCTGACCGGTAAGATGCTCACTGCCGGAAGACGCAGCGACATCAGGGGTTCCATGTGATTCCAAGGCCACCGAAGTAGGCATAGGTCTCACCACAGTTGCCCCAACGCCACTACGAGCCGACGCCTGCGCCTCGAGCTCGATGAGCCTAACAGACAAAGCCTCCACCTGCCCCCGAAGAGTGGCCAATTCTCCTTGCGTCCGCTCACAACAACCACAGTCCCTACACATGACTATGTTTACCCTACTCTATACGGTGACAAATTCCCAAGATAATCTTCTGATGAGCTACTCTGATAATCAAGAAACACTCACTGAAATACGAGACGCGAAAACTACGCTAGGTTTTCCCAGAAAAACTATTTAAAAGCTAAGCGCAGCAAATAAGTACAAAATAAATTTCTCTCCTAACGATCAAGAACTGTTAGTTTCTATGCAGAGCAGATAAACTGGGTAATATACTGTAACAATGCAAGGAAGGTCACTTTGTTCTAGCTAGGTAAACCTGATGTCTTTTTCAATTTTTAGCCCCTTCGAAACGTTAACGTTAGATAGCGGCAAGTGTTTTGGAAGCCACTCTTTTGTTTATTTTTTCCGTACTAATTTTTTCTTTTAATAACTTCTGAAAGAATAGCGCTACACAGAGTAATTGACTTATAAGCGAATTGAATTAATTTTGTATTGTCGTTGGAAGGTGTAACTACGATTTGAATACTGCAGCAGATATGCAGACGGTCGTTGTGATCATGGTCTGCCCCGACCAACATGAGCGTGCAAGGAGTCCTTTAGAGTTCTTCAATGGATCCGGCCAAAAGACAAAAGGACCGTACCTGAGCGATATGTGCCACCGTCTGCTGCAGTCACAGCTTGGAGAGTCCCGTCACCTCCTCTGTTGACGTTACCAGATACGCTGCCTGTCCAACGTGCGATTAGACTAGGTTTGCGCCAGGTGCCTCGAAGACGGTTAAATACGAGGAGTTTCATCGTCGAGTTTTAGCCTCGCAGAAAAATCTTTTCTCGGGTGATCTGTCGTTAGCCACGGGATTGGAAACCAAAATTAACACACTTAAAATAGTTTCCCAGACTTCAATCAGCTTATAGAATTTTGCTGGATGGCATCGTGTACCGGAAGACATTTTGGATATAACCAGTCGACACTTTGCTGCCTTATTCTGTCTATGGTAATTTGATCTTTTTTTGGAAATATGTGGTAAGGTTTTATGGGATAAGTTCATCGGTCCCTATGCTTACACACTAATTAAACTAACTTACGCTAAGGACAACACACACATCCATGCCCGAGGCAGGACTCGAACCTCCGATGGGGGAAGCCGCGCGAACGGTGGCGAGGCGCCTCAGACCGCATGGCTATCTAACGCGGCTAATTTGATCTGCTCAGTTACGTACGCTTGTTATATTTTAGGAGACGACAACTTTAGATACTTGTTAGTGATCGATTGTGTATAGATTTGTGCAAGGAGCAGTCAGAAAAGTTAAGGAAACTATTATTTCAAACGTAATCGCCAAAGCTCTTAATAGAATTAGTCCACTATGAGACAAGACTGTCAGTGTCTTTATGGAGAAAATTTTGCTGTTGCCTACGGAATCATGTTTGACCCTAGGCGTGCAGCTCTTCCTGCGATGCAAATCGACGGCCACGAATGTCTGTTTTCAGGGCTCCAGAAATATGGAAACCGCACGGGGAGCCATCAACACAGTATGGAGGATGTGTGAGGGCTTCCCGGCTAAACTTCTTCTAACTATTGGAAGCAACCCTGGCAGTGTGTAAGCTGTATTTGTAACAGGTTTATTCGACTACACTGCAGGAGATTCGCTGCGGAACCTTTCGTGGCAAACTACACTCCTGGAAATTGAAATAAGAACATCGTGAATTCATTGTCCCAGGAAGGGGAAACTTTATTGACACATTCCTGGGGTCAGATACATCACATGATCACACTGACAGAACCACAGGCACATAGACACAGGCAACAGAGCATGCACAATGTCGGCACTGGTACAGTGTATATCCACCTTTCGCAGCAATGCAGGCTGCTATTCTCCCATGGAGACGGAGATGCTGGCTGTAGTCCTGTGGAACGGCTTGCCATGCCATTTCCACCTGGCGCCTCAGTTGGACCAGCGTTCGTGCTGGACGTGCAGACCGCGTGAGACGACGCTTCATCCAGTCCCAAACATGCTCAATGGGGGACAGATCCGGAGATCTTGCTGGCCAGGGTAGTTGACTTACACCTTCTAGAGCACGTTGGGTGGCACGGGATACATGCGGACGTGCATTGTCCTGTTGGAACAGCAAGTTCCCTTGCCGGTCTAGGAATGGTAGAACGATGGGTTCGATGACGGTTTGGATGTACCGTGCACTATTCAGTGTCCCCTCGACGATCACGGCCAGTGTAGGAGATCGCTCCCCACACCATGATGCCGGGTGTTGGCCCTGTGTGCCTCGGTCGTATGCAGTCCTGATTGTGGCGCTCACCTGCACGGCGCCAAACACGCATACGACCATCATTGGCACCAAGGCAGAAGCGACTCTCATCGCTGAAGACGACACGTCTCCATTCGTCCCTCCATTCACGCCTGTCGCGACACCACTGGAGGCGGGCTGCACGATGTTGGGGCGTGAGCGGAAGACGGCCTAACGGTGTGCGGGACCGTAGCCCAGCTTCATGGAGACGGTTGCGAATGGTCCTCGCCGATACCCCAGGAGCAACAGTGTCCCTAATTTGCTGGGAAGTGGCGGTGCGGTCCCCTACGGCACTGCGTAGGATCCTACGGTCTTGGCGTGCATCCGTGCGTCGCTGCGGTCCGGTCCCAGGTCGACGGGCACGTGCACGTTCCGCCGACCACTGGCGACAACATCGATGTACTGTGGAGACCTCACGCCCCACGTGTTGAGCAATTCGGCGGTACGTCCACCCGGCCTCCCGCATGCCCACTATACGCCCTCGCTCAAAGTCCGTCAACTGCACATACGGTTCACGTCCACGCTGTCGCGGCATGCTACCAGTGTTAAAGACTGCGATGGAGCTCCGTATGCCACGGCAAACTGGCTGACACTGACGGCGGCGGTGCACAAATGCTGCGCAGCTAGCGCCATTCGACGGCCAACACCGCGGTTCCTGGTGTGCCCGCTGTGCCGTGCGTGTGATCATTGCTTGTACAGCCCTCTCGCAGTGTCCGGAGCAAGTATGGTGGGTCTGACACACTGATGTCAATGTGTTCTTTTTTCCATTTCCAGGAGTGTATTTGCTTCGCACGAAGAGAAGCATGCCTGGATACAGTCTTGGTCCCGTAGGCAACTGCAAACACTTTTCCATAAAGACACTGACGTCTTTGTCTCACACTGTGATAACTATTATGTCGATTACATTTGAAGTAATAAACAGTTTACTTAATTTTTCCCATACAGCTACCGAGCGAGGTGGCGCAGTGGTTAGCACACTACACTCGCATTCGGGGAGACGACGGTTCAAACCCGCGTCGGGCCGTCCTGATTTCGGTTTTCGGTGATTTCCTAAATCGCTCCAGGCAAATGCCGGGATGGTTCCTTTGAAAGGGCACGGCCGACTTCCTTCCCAGTCTTTCCCTAATCCTATGAGACCGATGACCTCGCGGTCTGATCTCCTCTCCGCAAAAACAGCCCAACAACCCATACAGCTCGTTGTCATTTGACTGCTACCTGTACTTAACGATTATTTTGAATATCGTCGTATTTTCAGCATAAGATTCTTCGTCGTTGTACTGAGACGGCTGGCCACTATTTATCTCGTGCTTAGTATCGGAAAGCTCAGACTCATACGACCCTTAGCTACACTGCAGTGCGGATGTCCCGTGAACCTCGTACCACAGGCACTTCCATCAGACAGCGAAGACGTGCAGGGAGAGCCAACTTGACTCCCGCGGCGCTGCCGAAGCGCCCTCACGGAAAGTGTCCCAGGCGAGCCAAGATCGCCCACGAGGAAACTCCAGCAGCGTAAATATTTAGGTCCCGATGACAAGAGGCAACTCGCCCCAAGGTTTGTGTTCGCTGGCTGCGAAACACGGACGGACTGACTCTGTCTCTTTCTCTCTTCCTCAAAGTGTGTGTGTGTGTGTGTGTGTGTGTGTGTGTGTGTGTGTGTGGTCCGTTAGGCTACACCCTATATCGCGTCGTTATCAGTGCTCAAAAATATAATAGACCGTCTCTTAAGAGACAGGTGCGTCAAATGTTATTACTGCTTCCTTTTGCTGTCTTCGATGTACTGTGCACTGCATTTGAGTTAATAGCGATTAGTTTCGAATATTTCCTTTCTTTGTGGAACTGTTACCTGAGTACTTCTGGAAAGATGAACGAATAAAATTCGTACATTTTTACCTACTCGTGACTGTTCAAATTCGACCATTCTTTCTCCTTAAACGTTTCAGACCCTCTGGCTAGAAATGTGTACAGTAACTTTTACTGTGTCTTAGTTGAAACAGATGTGTTTTTTCCCAAAGGAAATCTGAAGTACATATTTCTGAATGTTCAGTCCTTTCATTGTCAAGCAAGTGCTGACAACTTTTGGGTACCATTATCAAGACATCAGCAACTCATTGTAGCAGAGCGCAGCAGGTTTTGACTACCAGAATAAAAAGATGTGTTTGGTTCGCTATATTTCGCTGTATAACTGGATATTGATTGAATATTGTCATTCTTGTTTGGCATGGTAATTAAAAATAAATGACGATTTTCTGTTTATTACAATAGAGAATATTTCGTAATTAGTTATTTTAGTCCGTAAAGTATGTTTTGAAAATTGGTACATAATCTTGCATCTAAAATCACTACAAAATCGCGTAAGAACGTCCAAACAAAGAAAACATGTCTTTCTTCAAGAAAAAACGCAAGTTTGAAAGGGTTAATGTAACTTCCTACTCCACAATATGCCATCTGTTAGCACAACTTGGACACCTGCTATTCTGTATATGCACAGCAAGTAAAAATTTGTTATTTGCTGACCTTACTCGTGCTGCAGTTTTACCATCCAGTAGGGTAATAGGTCGACCTTTTTATTTCGTTGAACTGTGCCATTCGGCTTGCCTCGAGAGGTATGTGGTTCGTTGACTATAGCGACAATGGCGACAGTATATTAGATGTTCTTAGTTACTTCCCTGTGTGCTGTTAACTCTTCTCAGTACTTCGTGAAAGTTTCATCAGAGTAAATGTTTAGTAGAGCAGGATATAATAAAAAGACTTGGAGAACGTTTTTCGTGCGTCAACACGTTTCTCAGTGTATTTAGTGGAGAAGGAAGGCAAGTAGCAAAATACTAAGGAGTTTGCCTCTTTCCACATTTGCTCATATTTTATTCAATTATAGTTTTCACAAACATTACATGAAACTAAATGGGAATTATTGTAGCTGCAGTCGGAAAACGAAACAACTATCTATCTTCATCAAATGATCATCTTCACCAGAAGAAAGTCTTGCGACGTCTACATCTATACAAACCTTTAAGAGCCAATATTAATAGAGGAATCTATCAATTTAATACAACTCTATACATATTGCATTAGCTGGATCTGCAAAGAAGGTATTAGACTACTTAGAGGGTACCAGTTGCCATTTTGGAAGTCATTGTTATGTCGTCTTAAACGTGAATGGAACTACAAGAGACCTTACAATGTGATACAGTATCCTGCCATGTAATTTAGAGTAGTTTGCACGAGGAGACATTAGTTTAAAATAGGCTTTTCCAGCGCTGTCTTTGGTCCTGTGCAATTTCAGTTCAAACGGAGTAAGACCCTTGGCAGCTCCCAGGGCTGTTGCCAGCTTTCAGTTCCGAAGCGATAACGGCTGCAGGCGAAATCGTTAGAGATCTACAAAACTGTGACAGCACTGAGGATTTGCCATAGAGATGTTTACAAAAACACAATACGTTATTGTATGAGCTAGACTCATGAAGCTGTAGCACCCAGCGCACTGCCACCATCAGGGATCAATTTACGCTGACACAGCTATAGTATACGCAGATAAGCCAGAATATTATGACCACCGTCCTACCATCGATATAAACCCGTCCATGCAATAGCACCATCACCTGGCGGGGAATGACGGCTAGTCAGACACACGCATGGCGCATGTACTATCAGTGAGTGCGCTGTCCCTATGTAGAATATGGAAGACGTGAGATGTATGTCAGTTTGACCAAGGTTCAAATGGATCTGTTCACTATGGGACTCAACATCTGTGGTCATAAGTCCCTTAGAACTTAGAACTACTTAAATCTAACTAACCTAAGGACATCACACACATCCATGCCCGAGGCAGGATTCGAACCTGTGACCGTAGCAGTCGCGCGGTTCCTGACTCAGCGCCTATAACCGCTAGACCACCGCGGCCGGCTAGTTTGACCAAGGGCAGATGGTGATGATTCGGACGCTCGGCACGAGGGTTTTGGAAATTGCACGATTTGTGTTGTGTTCGAGGAGTGGTGTCTCCAATATGTGGGGAAACTAATATGTAGCCACATACAGGTGTAGTGAAGTCGGGTGGCCACCGCGCATTACAGATGTCGTACGTCGTAGGCTTAGCAGACTGGTAAAACAGGACAGGCGGTGAACTGTGATGGAACTAAGATCAGACTTTAATGATGGGCAGAGTACAAGTGTGTCTGAACACACAGTTCACCGAGCTCCACAGCCAGTGACCTATGCGAGTGCCTATGTAAACAGCACAACATCAGCAACGTCCACTGAAAGGGGAAATGACCACCGGCACTGGACGTTGGCGCAATGCAGAGTGTTGCATGGTCTGATGACTGCCTATAGCTTCTTCACGTGGCCATTACCGACACTGCGACAGGGGCAGCCCTCACCTGACAACACAGCAGATCTCCACCCCGCCTCCAGTGGGCTCATCCTGGACACCACCAATGTATGGACGCAGTGGCTGTAGAACACGGTGGTCGTCTCCGGTAGTAGCGGCTCCTCAAGCTGACAATGCTGTGTGTGGATACATCCCTGCCAAGGCTGCAGGCAACATAACGGAAGGAATGTCTACTTTCCTGTGGCTCTGTTACGTGGCCTTACTGAAACTCTGTAAGCTGCTTCATCTCCTTAAAGCAGGGGAGCTGAAGATCTATTGTATGAAATTAACACATTCCTGGATCTACGGACTTAAAAATCTGTAAAGATATGAGCATAAATCAAAGGTGTAGGTAAAATTAGCCACTTTAATTATTCAGAACAAATAAACGGTAATTTTCTCTCCATGAAAATATGTAGGCGTATTACTCAATTTTTAACATTTTACACGTATGAAAAAAATTAAAATATAGAACATTATTAATGTTAAAAAAAGTTTATTCAGATTCTTGGCTTTGCATTGGTTGCCAAATCTATTATAATCGGGTGGTCAGAACCATCTTCACACTGTATGGAAGATGAGGATCAATCAGTTTATTTCTGTACCTAGATTTTACTGTGTTCATCGTTGAAAGCGCTGCCTCACATACATAAATTGATCCAAAAAACGACAAAACATACGATGTCACCTTTACGATCACTATTTCCGGAAATTATCTCCAATGTATTCTGACTAAGAAAATGTCACCTTGAAATCGAATTATGTGCTTTACAGGCACAGCCTCACTCAAGAGATGAAGAGCACTGATATTATGTAAAATATCTTCCTCATCTACTCTTTGGAAATGTTGAGCCATGAAAGCTAGAGCAGGTTAAATTTTCTTGAAATGTGGTAATCCGTTGCCAAACTCCCTCTTGAGTGCAGCCAAGTCGGCCGTATTCTTCTTTGCAGCTTCTAGGTCCAATAATGCTTGTTGATCTGACAATGCCGAATGTATTTGAGGAAAATGCTCCACATTTAATTTCTGTATCTGTGTGCTGTCCAAAGGTCAAGTCCTGCAGCAAACCCCGCTCATCGCAACCGCAGCTCACGATGCGCAAAGTCGGATCTTGCGAGCAGTAGTCTCACCACGCAGAAGGAAAGACTACTGCTTGGCGCGAATGTTAAAGAAGGCGAAAAGCAAATTCAGTGGAAAGAGGCGGAGACGATGTTGCCAGACTTACCACCTACAAATACCTGTGTGAAGAACTCGTTGACAACGTACTGGTACTTTACAAAAACAGCTCATTTAAACGGCTTTCGGGCAAAAGTTTTGAAAGATCGATCCATAAACCCACGGTGAACCACAGGTGGACCGCGATCGGGGGGTTCAGCACCCCTATTAAAGCCATCTGTCACTCACACATAACTCACAAGGTAACGCCGTACACTGTGTGTGCTTTGTCAGAGCGTAGTGGCGCTACTTGCGGTACATTAGTGCCCATTTACACGTTTCTTAAAACTCTCAAGAAAATGCGCACTAAAGCCAACAGGAGAAACACTGTGTGTTGAGATGGACCAAAAATTGGGCATCAGTACTCCATGCACGTATGAAACTATCACCGAAGAGAGCAGCTTGTCAAAAATAAAAATAAAAAAACTGAGTTTTCAAACATATATTAAATTTGTTGCACACATGATTCTGAAAAATACAAGATACATGTTCGAGGAAATGTAAGACATGTTATTTGGTCAAGTGTACTAAAGTTCAGTGCCACGTCTCTTAGCACAGAGTTCTTCTATCGCTCTGTATTTCGCTCTAATGGGTTCAAAGGTGTGCATTTAATAATAGAGGCCATCAAATCTATGTTCAGGATAGTGGAAACTAAAATGTCCTGTTGACTCTCCTGCTCCCAGTCGGACGGTTTGACATCCTACCTTCCCTCCTTCCTTAAAAAAAAAAATTAAAAAATCTCACAATTAGTGTTGGGTGGGATTATAAAATTTGCACTCTTTATTGCCTATTAGCTAATAACGTCCTCCTCTGTGTGACATAAAATAGTCCATACCCATCATATTAGATTTCGTCCAGATCTATAGTGTAAGCAAGTCTTGGCCGGAAACGAAACTGACAGAAGTCAGCGCCAAAGGAGACTTTGTAGGGACTGGATGTAGCATGAACTATTTATGTTAGTATAGTTTCGTGGTACGGGTTGGCGCAGCGGATGTAGTATTGAACGGTAATCCGAGGGTTGTGGGGTCGACTCCTTTCATGGACGTTATGTACACTGGATATAAACCTAAATAATGCTCAGTATAGTGAATTTATTAGTATGAGAACGAAGGGCAAACGAAACTTCTGGAATTCCAAGAAGGAATTTTAATTCAAGTGTAAGGGACTTCATGTCTATTTAGAGAGAACCTTTGTTGAAGCTACACAAAGTTAGCTTTTTTGTTGAAACTTCAAACAAATGATGGAACTGTAAAAGGAGGGGTTTATAACATGTGCAAGGTGCCAAGAAAATTACTCTTTCTCCTGGTTTCGCGATGAATATCACAACTGCACGTGTCAATCATTGACTGTAAAATAAAATAATAAACGTGTATAATTTTATACATGAAGATTTCGTGTACACTCTACAATACCTCCCTGGATATTTAATTGCAATCCCAAATTTTTCTTGCTTACCTTTTATGAGAACATTATTAAATTCATGTATCGAGCATTATTTCGGTTCCTTTTCAGTTCTTTTTTCTAAAAAAAATTGAAAATAAAGTCTGTGCAAAGAGCCTCGAACTCACAACCCTGTATTCTTTTCACTGCGCCAACGGCTACCTGGAAACGACGCGAACATAAAGGCTCAAGCCGCAGCAGATCCTCCCCAAAAATAATACTTTTTGCAACCCCTTGGCCATCTGTCGCCCACACAACTGTCACTTCCATTTCTGGCCAAGCTCTGCTTATACTGTAGATCCATAAGAAATCAATGATGACGAGTTGTCACAGTCCATTTGCTAAATACAAGGGCATGAGTTGAATGGCGTCATACACTGATGACCCCAAACATTATGACCACCTACTTAAAAGTATGTTGGTCCACTTCTGGAACTCCATCCAGCAGTAATTCTGCGTGCCATGGGTTTGACAAGCACGTGATAAGTTTCCAGAGGTTTAAGGCTGCACATGACTACGGAGAGCAGAGTTCCCGTAAGTTGGTTTGTGGGCGCGGAGCTGGCACCCGATTGCGTCCCATTTGGGTTTCATGTGATTCAGATAAGCCGAATTTGATGACCAACATTCAACGGAGTTCACTAGCGTGATCCTCAAAACATCGCAGCACGATTCTGGCCTTGTGACACGAAAAGTTGTCCTGCTGGAAGCTGCCATAGCTGTTGAGGGGGTGTTACAGTTGGTGCCTAATAATCTTCACGTAATTTACACTGTCACTGTGCTTTCGGTTACTACCGCAGGTGCCATGGAAGCCCTGGTGAAGGTCCACCGTAACATATTACTGCTACCACCGGCCTGCGTACGTAGCGCGCTGCATGTTTCGAGCAGCCGTTCATCCGAATGACGGCGTATCTGCTCACGACCATCGACCTGGTTTAACAATAAGCGGGATTCGTCCGACCTGGCGACACGATTCTACTGATCTGCGTTCCACTCTCGATGATCCCGCGCCCACTGTAATCATAATTGACAATGTTTTTGGGTCAAGATGGGAGTACCTGGGCGTCATTTGCTGTGGAACACCATGTCCAGCTCTGTGCTCGGAACGTTGTGTTGCAAAACATTTGTGCCAGCACTGTACTCTGCGTCAGATCTGCCAGACACCGCCGCCTATCTGGCTTTAGACAGCGGGCAAGCCTCCGATGCAAGTATTGTGTGATGAGGTATGAACGTCCAATTACTTGTCGCCTACTCGTGGTTTCAGCATTCTTCAACCACTTTCCACAGATGCTCACGACAGCAGCACGCGAACACACTGAGAGGGAGCAGTTCGTTCCATCTCATTACAATTAGTTTTCTGTTGCATTATACTGAACATACTTTCAACATTTTTTTTAGTTTAAATAGTATGACATCTCGAGTAAAGAGGTGGACAACCTGTTTATTTAATTCAATTCGTAATTGCGTAAAAGCACTTCTTTTCCCTAATCCCACTACGTTGCCTTGGGTTGATTAACTCTGGGGAACGGCCGTTGAGAGCCGCCATGATAGTCACTCTTGGGGTAGCGGCTGAACTGAGCGGACTGAATCGAGGGCAATCTCCGTCTTTGCCGCCAGTTTCATCGTGGGATGAGGTACTATGTTTTACACTGTTACTAATCCGCTCTTAATCAGAATTGAATAGTTAGCGTGTCGTTACGGCCATTCATTCATTTTTTTTTAGAAATTGTGCATCTACAATTAAAGTTTTCAGTTAGGGTTTCTTTTTTCAGAGGCGAGCATGGGGCCTCGCGTTATCCCTTTATAGTGCTGCAATCACTTGGTGCCTTCAGCACACGAGAGCAGCAATATCTCTAAAAAAAACTGTATAGTTTCACTTTTGCAATATTAAAGTAAGCTGGGACCTCACGCCGCCTAGTTGACACGTGGTCGTAACGGCTGATGAGTAATTGGAGTGACGATTCCGTGTGAAACCTGGTAGGAGATGCATGTGTGATATACTTAAGGTTCTAAGCGTGTGACGTAAAATTTTTCTAGGCCATCTCATAAATTTTGTTCACGTTTCCTTTTTAACCCCCATTTGCAAGCAGCAAATCCTAACTACTTTGATAAAGAATAGGTTGAGCGTGTGAATGATTGTGTAGTATGGAAAGCAAGAACGAACAGAAGGGTGAGTATGAAGAAATTAGCTGTTGGTATCGGTCACATACGTGGTGCCGAAATGCACTAGCAGCGAGCTCCCAGTTCGTCTTGGAAATTAGTTAAGGTGAGGATGCTTACGTGTGCTGTTAATTGATTATTTGCGTGTGCCGTATTTCACAGGATGTTTTATTTTTTAGAATTTGCTTTCTTTTGTGAATATGGGAGATGTTTGTGTCTGCTTTGTTTCCCCGTTTTTCCGCCAAAGAGAATTTTTGTTATTCGGTCCTAGTAGTAATCGTGGGTGCGAATTTCGATCACCGTCCCAGCAGACAGACCACAAGGGCCGCAACGCAGTCCCATCCTCTTTCCCAGTGCTTAAGTAGAAACGAGGTGCCTGTTAGTTTAAGCACCTTCAGTGCGAGACAAAGCTAGAAGTTCTTTGACTTGACTTTGTTTGCTGCAATTATTAAATTTGTAAATTTTTGGGGAATATAGATAATAAATGTCATATTAAGTTTGTAAAGTTTCCGGAAATCTAGACAATAAATGTCCTATAAACTTGATGTTGTGGATTTAGTAATTCAAAATGGTTTAAATGGCTCTGAGCAGTATGGGACTTAACTGTTGTGGTTATCAGGCCCCTAGAACTTAGAACTACTTAAACCGAACTAACCTAAGGACATCACACAAGTCCGTGCCCGAGGCAGGATTCGAACCTGCGACCGTAGCGGTAACGCGGTTCCAGACTGAAGCGCCTAGAACCGCACGGCCACACCGGCCGGCGATTTAGTAGTCATTACAAACTCCAGTCCTGTGTAGAGAGCAATGTTACCAAGAAATTGTTGTCCTTATAGATGATGATAGAGCGTGGCCTTTACTGACTTGCCCACTTGGTTGTTTGAGCCTTCCCCAGCGTTATCCGTTGCGCAATATTAACATAATAATCATCAGATCATTTAACTAAACGTCGGGCCGGCCCCTTAAATTCAATCCTTCCGAGCAATGCATCAAGCGGGCAAGCACGTGTCAATGAGGCGACTGGGCCACACACACGTCCGGCACGCTCTAGCATAGATAGGAGGAAACAGAGGAAGATAGATACAAAAAGGTAACGATGCATAACTAAACAGAAGGAACCTTTCAACACGACCAGCTTTCATAGACGCTCAATTTCATGGACACGGCCACAATGGCGTGGCTTTTGTCAAAGTCGCTTAAGTCGGTGGATTCCCGCATCTGCGCCACTTCTCGTCGCTAGAATGGTTTCCCATTCGTCTTTGCTCCTCTCTTGTACTTCCCTTATCGCGTCACGTGCCCTTAGCGTTAGCACGCAGCATACAGCCTAACAGTGGGCACCGGTCATAATGCCATGACTCATCAGTGTATGTGAGATATGCAAACACGCCCCCCAAACTTTCGTTTCTTTAGCACAACTGTTTCTGGCCGCTGGGATGGATTTTCCGCCCGTGTATGTATTCAGCACTCGCTGTAAAAGTATTTATCACGCTTAGAGGGTGTGGTGTTGTGATTTTTATACAGAAAGCGTAGACATTTCCCGCAGGCGGACGAAGCTGCGTGGCGGGGCGGACGGCCGGCGATGAGCTGCCGGCGCGCTGTCCGGCCGTCGCCGGCGCCTTCCGTTAATTTCCTGCGGGGAGCGGTCGCCGGGGCCGGCGACGGCTGCAGCCAGCGGGGGGACGGCTGGCAGCCAGCAGACACTCACAGAGACAGACTGGCTGCCGCACCACCCAGTACTGTTAGCCGCCGTATTCTATGTGGCCATTCTGGAATAACTGTGAAACCAAGAGAGTAGATGTATTACTTTGTTACTACACTTTTGCAGATCTTTTATTTGTATACTTTTTAAGCGCCTCCCGTTTGCTATGTGTATAGTGCATGAACGTGAACTGGGGAAAAGAAATATACACTGATGAGCCAAAACACTGCTTAATAGCTTGATTATTCATCTCTGGAACGAATTACATCACTATTTCTGAACATCACGGACCCGACAGTTTGTTGCTAGCTTTGTGGAGGTACTGTGACGGTACAAACCCCCGTTACTAGATGAATATTTCTAGTATACAAGGATTGCTTTGTGGAGACCGAGCGCCCTACATGGTGCGCGATTCGCGGAAGCGCGTTGCGCGCCCGCACAAGACTTGCAACGGTCGGTGGGACACTCTGTCGCCGGGCGGCCACGTGGCCTCCAGCTTGGGGCATTGTTTGGTTTTTCGCGCAAAACTATGTAACTTACGGTGAAGAGCAATGCGGCAGTGGACTGTGGTTAGCAATATGCACGTTCTGAAAGATTGATCTTTACTTCAAGTCACGAGATGCAAAAGTTATAGTAGCTTCAAGATCGGTTAATATCACGATCACTGAAAGATTAATAAAAATAGTAAATAACAACCTACAGGGATGAGGGAGGACTCATTAAAAACGATTCGTCATAGCGGATCGAGTGCCGTAGTCATATGTTAAGATTCATAAATAATTAAGCCCGTAAAGAGCAATAAACAAAGTTTGAGGAGAAATTGTTTATAAAATTCAATAGAAAATTCATGACGTAAAGAACTGAACTACATAATATTTTGGGTGGCATTACAACTGTTTTAAATTAGTTAAATTATTTTATACACTTACCTAACAATAATATTCATTGAAACTTCCTGGCAGATGAAAACTGTGTGCCGGACCGAGACTCGAACTCGTTTGGGGAAGGCAAAGGTCCCGAGTTCGAGGCTCTGTCCGGCACACAGTTTTAATTTGCCAGGAAGTTTCATATCAGCGCACACTCCGTTGCAGAGTGAAAATCTCATTATGAATAATATTCATTGTTTGCACATTATTATCAACATTTATCGTCCATAATTAATTAATTAATATAGATATGAAGATTTTGAGCAGCGCAATGTGTAAATCACTATAGATTCCGTCTAAAAACAGTGCTATATGCATTTCTATGTTAAAACTTTGCAGCACAGTTGTCAACAAACAAATTTGCGCTAAGTGCCGAAATTTTGCAAAAACTAAAACCTGATTTACGGGCGATAGAATAATCCTAGAAATTAATGTAACATACTAAATAAGATGTACTTTTTAGCGCAGTTCCGATGGTGTACTTATTTCTGTCGAGGGATGTATGTATCAAAATTTGTAACCTTAACTGGTGAGATTGGTACTTGCATAACCAGGGGGTTGACGCCCGAGCCTATAAGCGAGCAGCCATCTTGGCCAGGGGTCAGTCGTTGGTCAGTCGTTTCGGAGGGTGCGTGGCGAGCGAGCCCCACTTCAGGGTTGCCCATGTGCTCGTTTGAGAATTTCTTCTCGCACCGATTTATTTCGACAAAGAGTATTGTTTAATAGTGCAAATGTTGAAGCATATATTTGGTGAAATGGAAGTGCTACGATTATTTGTGAGAGTGCGAATTACGAGGTGTACATCGGCGTATGTGAACATGTGGTGATCTGTGATTTCGCTCCAAAACTGCTAGAACAAAGAGGACAGTGGGACTTGTGTTTCTGTTCGAATTATTGGAATAAATTTCGTTTATAGCAGCATACATTACCGATATTGGGGGCACAGAGTCAAATTATTATTAAAGTAAAACTGTAAACCGCCACACCAGTGGTAATTTCACTGTGTGAAAGAAAAGGACAACGCCAATAAATGGTGATTGAACCGTGTGATGAAAAACTGATTTTGCTACAATAATCGCCTAATTTTTGTTCCCTAGCATAAATTGTACTCATGTCTGAGTGAGTAATTAATTCAAAACTTATAACAAATGCGCGGGTGTGGAACAGTGTACTAATGCATCAAGTGTGGAAATCATCCCCTGAGACTTAGCCAAAATTTGCAATAACATTTTTAACCAACATTTGTATATGCAAATTTCCTGTGAAAACGCTTCAACCGCACTTCTTCTTTATTTACCGCCTCGTCGCAGTACGTTGCATTAGATGGCTTCTCACAGTCCATGTAGTGCGGGTAGATAATGGGCCACTGATTTTCGTACGCGGTGGTAGCGCAAAATAGCGACCCTGATGTGTTCCATAGGATTTACATAGGATTTGCTCGCCGAGATATCAAAGTGAGTTCACGATAATGCTCTCCAAATCACAGTAGCTTGTTCTGGCTCAGAGGCACAGACAATTACACTACTGAAAGGTGACCGCCGTCAGAGAGAACATCAAGCATGATGGGATGCAGATAGTCTGCGTGTCAGAATGTCTCCCACAGCACACTGCTGTGGAGCTCCATGTTCAACAATGTACGGTGAATGGAGTGCTCAAAAACACTTGTGCGTGCACCAGCATTCGGCTGTTTCGGCAGACAGGCCACGGATCACCATGTATCCTACATTACTGAGCAAACAAGCCTCCAAGACTCGTGGACGTCCAACCATTTAGCGCCTGCTGCTAGTTCCACTGTCCTTCTACCTCTTTCAATAGGTGCTCATGACAGTAGCACGTTAACATTCCGTCAGCATAAATTATCTGTCCCTTTGAAAGTAAGATCTGGAAGCTGAAGAGATCTGTAGATATTGAATACGAGTCTCTGATCATTCTTTACACCAACCTTCTGAAGTTGCGTCAAAAATTGTAAGTGGCAAGGCAGCATTTGTCGAAAATATATCTGTACTTACATAAAGCTGAAGCATCGTTATTACAGTTATGCTGTGGTGACCGTTTTTCCACTTAGTTACACACTTATTATCATTTTCACGTCCATATTTCAGTTTTATTAAGTTTAGCTGCATGTTTCATTATTAGGATGTGCACTCGTGAAATAGACTGTGTTTACATGCAAACACGTAGTCTGTGGTCAAAGAACTTAGATACAGCAGGCGTAAAGATGTTGCTCGTACAGAAACATGTAGGTTATGGTCAAAGAACTTAACCACAGGAAGTGCAAGGGTGTTCCACATATAGAAACTTGTAAAGCTATTATAGATTGCGAAGTTTTTTGATACGCGTTATGAAATTTTTTGATCCACATTTTTGTTGGAGAACTTAGAGTTATCTCACTTGTACAGTAACTTTTCCAACCAACTTCCGAAATATGATACACGTTTCGGCTCTCCGGTACGCACTAGACAGAGTCGAGTAAGTTACGCCCGATATAGAGTACAACATGTTGGGTTCTGAAGAACGCCTGAAACACAGTGACTATTACATATTCACATCTAAGTAACGCACGATGCTGAGATACGTGTCCGTGCATCCAGAACGCCCGAAACGGAGTGACCAGCGCAGCCGAAGTACCTCGCCTCCCGGGCGCGCCAAAGCGACCCGAAGGTGTCCGAAGCACTGCGGTTGCAATATCGTTACTCTTATGTTTCTCAAAACTAGTGAAATTTAATAAACAAAAACGATAGACGTAGGGTAACCATGAGAGAATTTTTTATACTAAAAACTGGGTTAAATACAATTGAAAGTACATAAATAATTAATAAGAGAATTTAGGCGGTTTGGCGCCTTGCACCCGACCATGCCGACCAATCAGAAGCAAGTTCAGTACATCTGCCGGACTCTCGCTCGGAACTGATACATACTGTATCATCTATCGCTTGTACCTCTCTCCACGTTATGTGCTACTTCAAGTGTATCAAGCCGCATCAAGGCGAGATTCTAGCAAAATAAAACACTGGCGGCCACAGCCAAGAATATCACACCAGCTTTGTCGAGATATTCGTTCGCAGGCCCTGCGTAATAATAATCTGTCCTTTATCAAAGTCGCTTTTTCTGGCACCGCGCGTCGCAGATTTGGAATACGCGCCAGACGTCATGGACGTCGAAGACCCCTAGAGGTCTCCGCACCATCGCGCCGTAAGCCGTGGTGGTGCGCGCCTTCTGCCCCAAGTTTAATGTGAGGGCGCCACAGTGGAACTCGTGGTCCCAGAGGCCAATAGCGGCGCCACCGATCGTGTGTTTAAGCGTCCGCTTCTCGCTCAGCCAGTATCCCCGCCCAACTCCTCGCCCCGACATCCCTCCTAAACTTTTCCATGATTACTCCCGTGCCAACTGGGATGCCTACCGGGACTCCATTCACACCCAGGTTGAAGGCCACGACCTTACCCTCCAATCTCCTGATGACATCTCTCGCACTGTTGCCTTCCTACACCAGACCTTGTGTGACGCCGTCGCCACATATCCTCACCAAAGCCATCCACCCTCACTCGTCACTGGGACACACTTACCCACCACCGGCAATTACACAGACACATCCGGAACCTGCTTACTGCGAAGAAACGCCGCGGCTGGCGCCAGGCATGTACACAACTCAACACCACGCTCCCAATATACTCTTCCAAGTATTGGTCTGCTTTCCACTGCCTTACTGGGAACCGCCCCAAACCCCAGTACCCTCTCCTCCTTAATGACCGTCCCTTTCAACCTCAGTAAGGCCAACCAGTTTGCCTCCCACCTCTCTGATGTTTTTTCCATCCCAGATGATCCCCACTTTGATTATTCCCTCTTCCCTGGTGTCATGGACCGTACGAATACCTCTGTTCCTCCCCTTGCTCCTAGCTTCCAGTACTTGGGCCACACCCCACCATCTGAACTTAACACTCCCATCACTACCCAGGACATCAGCCTCACACTCCGCACTAAACGCAACACTGCTCCCGGCCACGACTGCGTTACCTACCGCCACCTCAAACACTGCCCTCCCTCGTTCCTTTCAATCATTGCCACCCTCTACAATGTCATCCTTGCCACTGGCTTCTATCCCGACCTGTGGAAAACCTCCCGTATCCTGATGTTCTCCAAACCCAACAAGCCTCCTTCTGATGCCTCTTCCTATCGTCCTATCTGTCTCACATCGGTGTTCAGCAAGCTCTTGGAATCCATCCTTATCTGGCGCAGCCATCACCACCTCTACCAAAACCATCTCCTCCCTGACACCCAATGTGGCTTTCGACCTTCCTTCTCAGCCAATGACCAACTCCTCCCTCCAGCTTAACTCCCGTTGCTCAGCCATTTTTGTCTCCCTCGACCTCGAAAAGGCCTACGACCGTGTCTGGCATTCCGGTCTCCTGTTTGAACTCCAAACCTACGCTCTTTCAGTCAACTACATCTGTCTGATGGCCTTCTTCGCTGCCCCTCCTATGTTACCATCCATCATGCCAATTCCCACACTTTCTACCCCTCTGCAGGTGTGCCCCAGGGCTCTGTCCTCTCCCCTCTCCTCTGCCTCCTGTACACGGCAGATATGGCCCAACCACCCCCCTCCAGTACACCTCTTGCAGTATGTCGATGACACTGCATTCCTCACCCTCGCTCCTACCCTCCAACGGTCCCAACACCTTCTCCAAAATCACCTTGATCTTTTTGTCACATGGTGTAACCAGTGGCTCCTGAGAATCAATCCATCAAAGACGCAGGCAATCATTGTAGGTCGTACCACTCTCTCCTGGCTCCTGGATTTCTCCCCTACCGTCTGCACCCGTCCTGTCCACCTCTCCCCCACCCTCACCTACCTTCGCCTCACCATTGACCGTCACCTCACCTGGATCCCTCATCTCCGCTCCATCCAATCCAAAGCCCACAACCGACTCTTCAAACTCCTGCCTGGCCGGACATGGGGGTTGCATCCCTCTACCATCCTCCACACCTACAAATCCTTAATCCGTCACATCCTCTGTTATGCCAGTCCCGCCTGGATCTCTGTCCCCCCTCCAAAGTCTATCTCCCCCCCGGATCCTTGAGTGTCATGCACTTCGCGTCACCTTCCATATATGCCTCCCGTCTCCCATATGGATCCTCTATGACCTCATTCCTTTCCCCCATCTACTCCTATTCCTCAAACATCGCCACATACTCTTCACCTACCGCCGCCTTGATCCCCCTTCCCCCTCAGCCCCTAGTTGCTCCTCTCCTCTCCCGTCCCCGCCCCCTGCCACGCCTTCACTGTTGTGTCCCCCCTACATCTCTATACAAGGTGGCTTCCATCAACTCCCCCTCCCGAATGATGCCCTCTCTCCCTCCATTTATCCCTCCTATCAACTCTGATCCTCACCCCCCTCCTTTCCTCTGTCCTTTCCCTGGGCTCCCTCTTCCCCCATTCCATCCTGTGTTTCTCCCTGCCTAACCTCTCCCTACCTCCATTCTTCCCCTGAGTCCTTTTTTATTCCCCTTCTCTGCCTTCCCCACCCCCTGTCGCTTCTGCCCAGTAACCCCCATCCCTCTTATGGGTCCTCATCCTCCATTGGCTCCTTTCCCCCCTCCCCCCTTCACTTTTCTTCCCCTTCCCCTCTTTTCTATTTTCCCATCATCAGTCCAGTTTCCCCCCCCCCCCCCCCCCACCTGCTCTTGGCTGTGGTATGTCATATTTGCCAACCTTTTAGTGCAGTGTTCCAGTGAATGTTCAGTGTTGTTTCGTCTTTCCAAGTGTTGCGAATGTTCGTTAATTGTCTGTCTATTAATTTACCTGTCTGCTTCATATGTCTTTTAATAGCATCGTCATTCCTTTGTTCTATGTTTTAAGTTCCTCGATTTTTTTCGCCGTGTTACCATTTAAGTCTCCGATTTTATCGCCTGTTTTTATTATATATTATCTCCCCCTTTTTAAAACAAAGTCTGTAGGCTGAAGAGCGGCATACTAAGTTGCTGCCAGCCCGCCCCCTTCGGGGAGAATCGAAATACAAAATTCAATAAAGAAAAGAAAAAGAAAATGCTCAGCCAGTGAGTCTAACCGTTACGTGCGTCTTGACATATCACCTTGACAACAGACAGCGTGTTTACCGTTCTTTGTTTTCATTACTAGTGGACGTTTTCGATTCGTTTGATTGGCTCTGTCACCCCATTGCTTCGGTCGTCCGTCGTTGTTTCGTGTCCATCCTTTCCGTTCGTTTGTTTGTTCGCGGGTCGGTCTCCGTTTGGTCCCGCCGCGCTTTCTCGGCCACCCCGCAACCGTTCCGGTCGCGGTTATAACACTTTTCTCAATGGATTTACCCATTTTCAGCCAATATCTTCGCTAGTGTGTTCCGCTGTCCATGCCTGCTCCTCACGCATACTTTTGTTTCAGCGTCTCGTGCCCGCGGTGCCACCAGGTGACAACGAACGTCGCGGTGGGCAGTGGTAATAATGTTTTGGCTTATCAGAGTAAGACCGGTGTAAATAATACAATGTATGCTCTCTGAGCATGCTGAATTTTGTGTGCGTTGATGTACTTCTTTGTTGGTCTGTGTCAGCACGTCTTGCTGCAATGCAGCAGTCGCATATTCGAGTCCCTATACTGCCAGGCATTTTTTTTCTCTGCTACCCCTTTTGAAAAAGGAAACGCGGTCTCTTTAATACATAGCCAGACAGTTAACTGCAGAAGCCTACTTTAAATAGAGTCATTTGGCTAGTTTCAGTCCTTTTTTTATTAATCACTTACAATTGCTTTTTTTGAGCTCAATATTAAACATGGTTAAAGTAAAAAAAAAAGAAAACGAGAGGGAGAAGAAAGTAAACAGCCTTATTATTTGGCACTTATAACAGCAACTCTCCTAAGACAAGTGACGAAATGCTGCCATGGGGACACAAAAAATGCGCATATGCTCGTGTTTAAAAGACTATCTGAGAAATGGGATAGCAGCTGCCTCATCCTGGTACTTCAGCACCTTTAAGGATTTTCCCAACAATTTTGATTTCCATACATATCTGTACTGTTTTTAACATGCAACTCACCTCTCACTCCCAGAAAGTCCACCGCTGTAAGGTGCTCACACCCATCCACTCCCACTTGCCCATTATCAGGCCAACTGCTTGTCTCCATGATTCTCTTTAACTGTCACTGGATAGAACCCGTGGTCTGCAGATAACGAACGAAATTTTAAAATTGGCGTAGCCTCTTTACATGGTAATCAAAACATACTGGGTCCCGGGGTCAAACCACGCCATTGATTAAAATTTTGAATAAGAATCGTCAGAAGTGATGTCCGTAGACTTCTGGCATAATAAGTCATCCCCGTTCTGTCAACTCCCGTGCCCGAAGATGGTCGAGGAGCGGACAGATGTTGAGGGCACTCTCTTGAGGTGCTAAGCTGCCCCTATCAACGGCATGAGGATGCAGAAGGCTATGGAAACTTTTGCACTAAAGACACACAATGTGCATCCACAGAACATGTGGCCTGTAGTTAAAACGTGTCATGATTACCTCACCATTGGTAAAAGATTCGGATTTTCAGCAAGGGACTGCCGATGGGGAGGTGATCACGAGAAACACATTGACTAACCAAGGGAAGTGTAACATTCCACATGTCAGAAGTTTGAACGTAGTAATGAAACTAGACATTTTGAAAAGAGAAATACAAACGCAGAGTCTAGATATAGCTGGGGTCAGTAAAGTGAAATGGAAAAAAGAAAAGGAATTCAGGTTAGACGAGTATAGGGTAATATCAGCAGCAGCAGAAAATGGTATAACAGCAGTAGGATCCGTTACAAATAGGAAGGTAGGGCAGAGAGTGAGTTACTGAGAACAGTTCGGTGAAACGATTGTTTTCATCAGGATTGACCCCAAAACAACACCGAAAACAGTAGTTCAGGCATACATGCCGATATCGCTATAAGGTGGTGACATAGAGAAAGTGTATGAGAATACTGAGAGGATAATTCAGTACGTAAAGGGAAACGAAAATCTAATAGTCATGCGACACTGGAATGCAGTTGTAGGGGAGAAGTTAGAAGATAGGGTTACAGAACATTATGGGCTTGGTAGTAGGAATGTGGGTGGAGAAACAGTTATTGAGTTCTGCAATGAATTTCGGCTAGTGACAGCGATTTCCCTGTTCAAGAATAAAAAGTGGATGAGATACACTTGCAACAGGAGATACTGCAAATTCCAGTTATATTACGTCATGGATTCCAAAATCAGATACTGGATTATAAAGCCTGCTCAGGAGCGAATATAGAAAATGGTTCAAATGGCTCTGAGCACTATGGGACTCAACTGCTGAGGTCATTAGTCCCCTAGAACTTAGAACTAGTTAAACCTAACTAACCTAAGGACATCACAAACATCCATGCCCGAGGCAGGATTCGAACCTGCGACCGTAGCGGTCTTGCGGTTCCAGACTGCAGCGCCTTTAACCGCACGGCCACTTCGGCCGGCTGGCGAATATAGACTCACATCACAATTTAGTGATAATGAAGTGTCAGAAGTATCGATGCGGTGTAATGTGGAAGTACTAAGCAATGAAGAGATAGTGCTGAAGTTCTATGACACTAAAGATCTTGCAATAATGAATAGTTCAGTTGAAGACGAGTGGACATATTTGAAAAGGGCAATTACAGACGTTGAGAAGAAAAAAGTAGGTACAGCGAAGGTAACTGCGAAAATACCATGGGTAACAGGAGAAATAGGTTACCTGATCAATGAAAGATGGCGGTGCCGACCGCGGAGGTCTAGCGGTTCTAGGCGCTCAGTCAGGAACCGCGCGACTGCTACGGTCACAGGTTCGAATCCTGCCTCGGGCATGGATGTGTGTGATGTCCTTAGGTTAGTTAGCTTTAAGTAGTTCTAAGTTCTAGGGGACTTATGACTACAGATGTTGAATCCCATAGTGCTCAGAGCCATTTGAAAGATGGCGGTACTAAAATGTTCAGGGAAATTTAGGAATGTGTTGTTGCTGTTGTAGTCTTCAGTCCTGAGACTGGTTTGATGCAGCTCTCCATGCTACCCTATCCTGTGCAAGCTTCTTCAACTCCCAGTACTTACTGCAACCTACGTCCTTCTGAATCTGCTTAGTGTATTCATCTCTTGGTCTCCCTCTACGATTTTTACCCTCCACGCTGCCCTCCAATGCTAAATTTGTGATCCCTTGATGCCTCAAAACATGTCCTACCAACCGATCCCTTCTTCTAGTCAAGTTGTGCCACAAACTTCTCTTCTCCCCAATCCTATTCAATACATCCTCATTAGTTACGTGATCTACCCACCTTATCATCAGAATTACTACTTTAAGTGTCTCATTTCCTAATCTAATCCCCTCAGCATCACCCGATTTAATTTGACTACATTCCATTATCCTCGTTTTGCTTTTGTTGATGTTCATCTTATATCCTCCTTTCAAGACACTGTCCATTCCGTTCAACTGCTCTTCCAAGTCCTTTGCTGTCTCTGACAGAATTACAATGTCATCGGCGAACCTCAAAGTTTTTACTTCTTCTCCATGAATTTTAATACCTACTCCGAATTTTTCTTTTGTTTCCTTTACTGCTTGCTCAATATACAGATTGAATAACATCGGGGAGAGGCTACAACCCTGTCTCACTCCTTTCCCAACCACTGCTTCCCTTTCATGCCCCTCGACTCTTATAACTGCCATCTGGTTTCTGTACAAATTGTAAATAGCCTTTCGCTCCCTGTATTTTACCCCTGCCACCTTCAGAATTTGAAAGAGAGTATTCCAGTTAACGTTGTCAAAAGCTTTCTCTAAGTCTACAAATGCTAGAAACGTAGGTTTGCCTTTTCTTAATCTTTCTTCTAAGATAAGTCGTAAGGTTAGTATTGCCTCACGTGTTCCAACATTTCTACGGAATCCAAACTGATATTCCCCGAGGTCCGCTTCTACCAGTTTTTCCATTGGTCTGTAAAGAATTCGCGTTAGTATTTTGCAGCTGTGACTTATTAAACTGATAGTTCGGTAATTTTCACATCTGTCAACACCTGCTTTCTTTGGTATTGGAATTATTATATTCATCTTGAAGTCTGTGGGTATTTCGCCTGTCTCATACATATCTCTCACCAGATGGTAGAGTTTTGTCATGACTGGCTCTCCCAAGGCCATCAGTAGTTCTAATGGAATGTTGTCTACTCCTGGGGCCTTGTTTCGACTCAGGTCTTTCAGTGCTCTGTCAAACTCTTCACACAGTATCTTATCTCCCATTTCATCTTCATCTACATCCTCTTCGATTTCCATAAAATTGTCCTCAAGTACATCGCCCTTGTATAAACCCTCTATATACTCCTTCCACCTTTCTGCCTTCCCTTCTTTGCTTAGAACTGGGTTGCAATCTGAGCTCTTGATATTCATACAAGTGGTTTTCTTCTCTCCAAAGGTCTCCAAAGGTCTCTTTAATTTTCCTGTAGGCAGTATCTATCTTACCCCTAGTGAGACAAGCCTCTACATCCTTACATTTGTCCTCTAGCCATCCCTGCTTAGCCATTTTGCACTTTCTGTCGATCTCATTTTTGAGACGTTTGTATTCCCTTTTGCCTGCTTCATTTACTGCATTTTTATATTTTCTCCTTTCATCAATTAAATTCAATATTTCTTCTGTTACCCAAGGATTTCTATTAGCCCTCGTCTTTTTACCTACTTGATCCTCTGCTGCCTTCACTACTTCATCCCTCAGAGCTACCCATTCTTCTTCTACTGTATTTCTTTCCCCCATTCCTGTCAATTGTTCCCTTATGCTCTTCCTGAAACTCTCTACAACCTCTGGTTCTTTCAGTTTATCCAGGTTCCGTCTCCTTAAATTCCCACCTTTTTGCAGTTTCTTCAGTTTCAATCTGCAGTTCATAACCAACAGATTGTGGTCAGAATCCACATCTGCCCCTGGAAATGTCTTACAGTTTAAAACCTGGTTCCTAAATCTCTGTCTTACCATTATATAATCTATCTGATACCTTTTAGTATCTCCAGGATTCTTCCAGGTATACAACCTTCTTTTATGATTCTTGAACCAAGTGTTACTATGATTAAGTTATGCTCTGTGCAAAATTCTACAAGGCGGCTTCCTCTTTCATTTCTTCCCCCCAATCCATATTCACCTACTATGTTTCCTTCTCTCCCTTTTCCTACTGACGAATTCCAGTCACCCATGACTATTAAATTTTCGTCAACCTTCACTACCTGAATAATTTCTTTTATCTCGTCATACATTTCATCAATTTCTTCATCATCTGCAGAGCTAGTTGGCATATAAACTTCTACTACTGTAGTAGGCATGGGCTTTGTGTCTATCTTGGCCACAATAATGCGTTCACTATGCTGTTTGTAGTAGCTAACCCGCACTCCTATTTTTTTATTCATTATTAAACCTACTCCTGAATTACCCCTATTTGATTTTGTATTTATAACCCTGTAATCACCTGACCAAAAGTCTTGTTCCTCCTGCCACCGAACTTCACTAATTCCCACTATATCTAACTTTAACCTATCCATTTCCCTTTTTAAATTTTCTAACCTACCTGCCCGATTAAGGGATCTGACATTCCACGCTCCGATCCGTAGAATGCCAGTTTTCTTTCTCCTGATAACGACGTCCTCTTGAGTAGTCCCCGCCCGGAGATCCGAATGGGGGACTATTTTACCTCCGGAATATTTTACCCAAGAGGACGCAATCATCATTTAATCATACAGTAAAGCTGCATGTCCTCGGGAAAAATTACGGCTGTAGTTTCCCCTTGCTTTCAGCCGTTCGCAGTACCAGCACAGCGAGGCCGTTTTGGTTAATGTTACAAGGCCAGATCAGTCAATCATCCAGACTGTTGCCCCTGCAACTACTGAAAAGGCTGCTGCCCCTCTTCAGGAACCATATGTTTGTCTGGCCTCTCAACAGATACCC
This sequence comes from Schistocerca nitens, assembly GCF_023898315.1. Lineage (NCBI taxonomy): Eukaryota > Metazoa > Arthropoda > Insecta > Orthoptera > Acrididae > Schistocerca > Schistocerca nitens. Next base: position 479,724,912 of record NC_064622.1, on the reverse strand, counting down.
CTCCGTTGTGGTTGCACCTACGGTACGGCCATCTGTATCGCTGAGGCACGCAAGCCTCCCCACCAACGGCAAGGTCCATGGTTCATGGGGGAAGAATTTAGGAATAGAGAACAACAAATCTCTTAGGAATGAAATAAGTAGGAAGTGTATGGAAGCTAAGACATAATGACTCCATGAAATATGTGAAGAATTCATAAAAGAAACAACTGTTGGAGGGACTGACTCAGCATACAGAAAAGTCAAAACAACCGTGGATGAAACTAAAAGGATGGACTGTAACATTGAGAGAGCAACGGGAATTCCGGTGTTACAGGCAGAGGAGAGAGGTAGTAGTAGGAAAGAATACATTTAAGGGGAGGACGTGTCTGATGACGCCATAGAAGAAGAAACAGAAGTCCATAGGGAAGAGATAGGCGATCCAGTATTAGAATTTAAAAGAGCTTTGGGCGGCTTAAATTCAGATATGGCGGAACGGACAGAGAACATTCCACCAGAATTTCTAAAATGATTGAGGAAGTGGCAACAAAACGACTATTCACGTTGTTGTGCAGAATCTATGAGATTAGCGATATACATCAGACTTTTGAAAAACATCATCCACACAATCTCAAAAGAAGCAAGACCTGACAAGAAACTTCCTGGCAGATTAAAACTGTGTGCCGGACCGAGACTCGAACTCAGGACTTTTGCATTTCGCGGGCAAGTGCTCTACCAACTGAGCTACCCACGCACGACTCACGCCCCGTCTTCACAGCTTTACTTCTGCCAGTACTTCGTCTCCTACCTTCCAAACTTCACAGAAGCTCTCCTGCGAACCTTGCAGAACTAGCACTCCTGAAAGAAAGGATATTGCGGAGACATGGCTTAGCCACAGCCTCGGGGATGTTTCCAGAATGAGCCAGGCTGTGGCAAAGCCATGTCTCCGCAATATCCTTTCTTTCAGGAGTGCTAGTTCTGCAAATTTCGCAGGAGAGCTTCTGTGAATTTTGGAAGGTAGGAGACGAGGTACTGGCAGAAGTAAAGCTGTGAAGACGGGGCGTGAGTCGTGCGTGGGTAGCTCAGTTGGTAGAGCACTTGCCCGCGAAAGGCAAAGTTCCCGAGTTCGAGTCTCGGTCCGGCACACAGTTTTAATCTGCCAGGAAGTTTCGTATCAGCGCACACTTCACTGCAGAGTGAAAATGTCATTCAAGACCTGACACGTTCGGAAATTATTGCACAGTCAGCTTAACACCTTATACATCCAAGTAGATGACAAGAGTAACAGTCAGAAGAATGTTGTTGGACGATGATCAGTTTGCCTTTAGGAAAGTAAGGTACCACAGATGCAGTTGTGACGTTGCGGTTGATGATGGAAGAAAGACTGAAGAGAAATCAAGACACGTCTGTAGGATTTGAAGACCTGGAAAAACTGATCAACAAAGCAAAATGGTGCAAGATCTTTGATATTCTGAGAAAAACAGGCGTAGACGCGTAATATATCACATGTATGAGGGCTTTTCGGAAAGTAAGGTCCGATTGCGTGGGAAACGAAAACTACATTAAAAATCCGATGAAGCTTTGTTCGTATGTATTGGGTACTGTCTCTGGCACGCCCGCCGAGCACGTCGTGTCTCTCTTTTCAGTTCTGTGAGCAGGGTGCACACGTAAAGGTCCCTAGAAAACAGCGCCTCCCACTAAGTATGAAAGCCTGGTGACAGATCTCGCCTGATGTCATGCATTTCCTTCTTCATGACAATTTCAGCCGCACTCTATAACGGCGTTGAAGATGCTCCTGCAGCGTTTTCGATGAGAAGTGTTTGATCACAGACAATACAGCTTGAGACTAATCTCTACTGAAATGAACCACTGGTTATGAAGACAGCATTTTGACACAGACAAAGAGCTGTAGACCAGCGTAGAGAATTGGAAGAGACCACACGTCTCTGCCTTGTATGACGAAGATATTGGAACGTGGTACAAAGCTATGACAGATGTCCAAGATGGAGCAGCTTCTATATAGAGAAGTAGCTGGAATGCGTAGCTAAATGTTGCAAATAGAATAATTTTGATTTTTGCAGTGGTTTCCATTTTGCCACCGATCATATCTTGCTTTTCGAATGTTCCACGCATGAGAATCAAGAGCAAACAATAAGTCCTAAAGAAAATGAAGCGCTCTGATTAGAAATTTTGTGAGACAGGGGTGTAGCCTTTCACCCCTACTGTTTAATCTATACACTGAAGCACCAGTGATGGAAATAAAAGGAAAGTGTAGATTCAGGAAGTTATCAGCATAAGCAGGCACTGATGGAAGTGTGTATTTTGTTAACACATGCAGGGTTTTTATGGTGGCTGTCTTTCAAATAGCATGTTGAGAGCAAGCAGGCAGTTTGGCCATTTAAGAGTAAATGTTGCAGTGGATGCTGGGGGCTTCAAAGCCACGTGCTTAGGGGAAAGAACATCTCGAAGCTCTTACTGGTGAGAGAATACTCGGCCCAAGGATTTCTCCCACGGTGTGCAGACAAAGCATCTGGTCGAAGAGCCGGAAAAATGGCTTACCTGTACCGAACTGTTAGGCACCTCTCGCCACAGCAGGGGCCGGCTCGCAAAAGAAATCTAGCTCGCCCAGACAACGTGTTACGACAGGATCGTAAATGCCATTTGTGAAAAGAGATGGCGGCCATAAAAGTTTGCGAGTTTTCACGTTCAATGTGGACTGGAGGCTACCGAGGTAGCCGTCAAGTCGTGTCATACCTTGGCCTGCAGAGATTTTCGGGAAGCCTCAGGCCTTTAAAATAATTTTAGAAGAAGTGTAACATTTATGGCTACTCTGAAATCATCTATGTTGGGACACAAAACCATTCTCTTAGTGTAGCCATGACCCTGGTCGGACATGCAGTAACGTTCAGGCTTTCCAGGTAGTGATCTCCATGATAAATGGATTGTTCAGTTTACAGCTAGACAGAAACTCAAAATAACACGCTGCATGAAGTGGCCGTGGAAAAGAAACAAGTCAGGAGCATAGGGTCTCGCACTCTCTGCACCAGAATTTGCGAGTCAGGGATTGGCGGATTCTCCTGAAAAGAGAGTATTGTTAACTGTTATTAGGATTGGCTGAGAAGATGAGATAGAGGGGAGACATGGAGCTCGTGGAGTCATGCGATTGGCACAAAACCGTTGTGGGGGCAGATGTGGGAGTGTTTTTGTGGATGTTAAAAATTTTTATAGGAAGCGAGGGAGGAGAAGCTTGGTCTTCGAATTCTGACTTCACGCTGGAGTGGACTTTTTCAGAGTCCGCGCTAGAGTGGGATTCAGACTCCGATCTGGAGAGGATTCTGGTCTTCGCTTTTGTTGCACTAGGGGCATTTGTCCTGGGCGTTAGTAGGTGTTGACTGGGGATCCTGTAATGAGGACTTAGCTGTGCTAAAATTTAGGCCTCAGTCATCTTCGACAACTTTCCGTGCCGAGGGAAGTCTTATTTGTGACAGGTCTGCCACTCTGACTGCGCACTGCCGTATAACTGAGTCAGACTGGCCCATGGCATAACCGGCAAATGGAAGTGTCGCATGCTGGATTCTGGGGAGATTTCAGGGCTACGTGAAAGAGTAATTGTGACCCATGTAGCAGATGGCAAGCCATGACTTTGCATACATCTACATTTATACTCCGCAAGCCACCCAACGGTGTGTGGCGGAGGGCACCCCACGTGCCACTGTCATTACCTCCCTTTCCTGTTCCAGCCGCGTATGGTTCGCGGGAAGAACGACTGCCGGAAAGACTCCGTGCGCGCTCGAATCTCTCTAATTTTACATTCGTGATCTCCTCGGGAGGTATAAGTAGGGGGAAGCAATATATTCGATACCTCATGCAGAAACGCACCCTCTCAAAACCTGGACAGCAAGTTACACCGCGATGCAGAGCTCCTCTCTTGCAGAGTCTACCACTTGAGTTTGCTAAACATCTCCGTAACGCTATCACGCTTACCTGTGACGAAACGCGCCGCTCTTCTTCGGATCTTCTCTGTCTCCTCTGTCAACCCGACCTGTTACGGATCCCACACTGATGAGCAATACTCAAGTATAGGTCGAACGAGTGTTTTGTAAGCCACCTCCTCTGTTGATGGACTACATTTTCTAAGGACTCTCCCAATGAATCTCAACCTGGCACTCGCCTTACCAACAATTAATTTTATATGATCATTCCACTTCAAATCGTTCCGCACGCATACTTCCAGATATTTTACAGAAGTAACTGCTACCAGTGTTTGTTCCGCTATCATGTAATCATACAATAAAGGATCCTTCTTTCTATGTATTTGCAATACATTACATTTGTCTATGTTTAGGGTCAGTTGCCACTCCCTGCACCAAGTGACTATCCGCTGCAGATCTTCCTGCATTTCGCTGCAATTTTCTAATGCTGCAACTTCTCTGTATACTAAAGCATCATCCGCGAAATGCCGCATGGAACTTCCGACACTATCTACTAGGTCATGTATATATATTGTGAAAAGCAATGGTCCCATAACACTCCCCTGTGGCACGCCAGAGGTTACCTTAACGTCTGTAGACGTCTCTCCATTGATAACAACATGCTGTGTTCTGTCTGCTAACAACTCTTCAATCCAGCCACACAGCTGGTCTGATATTCGGTAGGCTCTTACTTTATCAGGCGACAGTGCGGAACTGTATCGAACACCTTCAGGAAGTCAAGGAAAATGGCATCTACCTGGGAGCCTGTATCTAATATTTTCTGGGTCTCATGAACAAATAAAGAGAGTTGGGTCTCATACGATCGCTGTTTCCGGAATCTATGTTGATTCCTACAGAGTAGATTCTGGGTTTCCAGAAATGACATGATACGCGAGCAAAAAACATGTTCTAAAATTCTACAACAGATCGATGTCAGATATATAGGTCTATAGTATTGCGCATCTGCTCGACGACCCTTCTTGAAGACTGGGACTACCTGTGCTCTTTTCCAATCATTTGGAACCCTCCGTTCCTCTAGAGACTTGCGGTACACGGCTGTTAGAAGGGGGGCAAGTTCTTTCGCGGGCTCTGTGTATAATAGAATTGGTATCCCGTCAGGTCCAGTGGACTTTCCTCTGTTGAGTGATTTCAGTTGCTTTTCTCTTCCTTGGACACTTATTTTGATGTCAGCCATTTCTTGTCAGTGACAGGCCTGCACATCGCTGCTCTGCAGACACTTGAACCGAGGCTGTCACCTGAGACAGTGCCACACAGAAGTAAAACGGGTACTGCATTGTTGCTCCGGCTTGTTATGGCAAAGAGAATTACAGTCTCACCACTTTTTCTCAGCTGCTTCTGTTTAGAATAAATCCATCAAGGTCTATTCAGCGTAAGATAGTTTCAGATTGTGTTATCTGTATTTTCAGACACAGTAAATACGAGGGTTCGAACTTTAAAAGTGGAAACTATTTATTTACAACTCGTACAAAATAGACACGTGTTTCAAAGTTTTACTGACCTTCAAAGTAGTCACCAGCATTTTGTATCCGTTTCCAGCGATGTGGAAGTCCTAGGATACTCGTAGCAGTGCCAGTTGTGTTGACAGTTCGAGCGGCGCGGTGTATAGCCCTACGAATTTGTAGCAGTTCTGAAACGAATGCCGTGAAGTGTCTCTTTCAGTTTAGAAATCGAGTGGAACTGACGAGGGCTTAAGGCAGGGGAGTGCAATAAGTGGTATAGCACTTAGCAGCCCTCTCAGTCAAACAAATCAATAACAGACTGCATTGTACGTGCTTGAGCACTGTCCTGCAAAATGATGGTCAGGTCCTGCAGAAAGTGTCATCATTTCGGTCTCTAAGCTGGTTGTAGGTTGTGTTCCAAAAATGAACAGCTTCAAAACGGAAGTGATGACATTTTCTGTAGGACCTGACCATCATTTAACAGGACAATGCTCAAGCACGTACAATGCAATCTGTTATTGATTTGTTCGACTGATAGGGCTGACTTAATCCCTCGTGAGTTCAACTCGATTTCTAAACTGAAGGACACCCTTCACGGCATTCGCTTCAGGACTGCTACTAAGTCGTCGGGCAATACACCGCGCGGCTCGAACTGTCAGCACAACTGGCATTGCTAAGAGTGTCCTAGGACTTCCACATCGCTGGCAACGGATTATACACAATGCTGGTGACTAGAAGGTCAGTAAAACTCTGAAACACGTCTCTATTTTGTGCGAGATGTAAATAAATACTTGCCACCAATTAAGTTCCAACCCTGGTAGTTCAATCAGACAAAGCGTAGTCTTTGCCAACCATCCACCACACAGGGCTGTTAACTGTTCGTTGCATAATTGTGCTCCAATAAGATAATGTTTTATTGTTGTCATCTAGTTTTACACGTATTTTTGTCCATGTTTTAATCAATAAACGTGCTTTTTCCAAAAGATCAATTCCGTCTTGATACATCAATCACCCATCAACAACTGACAAAAATAATCACAGGAGCATCATTTCATTAACACTATTTCAGCATTTGAAATCATTTATATTCTGATAATGATAATCTCTATCGCAGCCTATCGACAACAAACATGGTTAACGGGCAAAATCAATTTAGCAGGCACATGGGGCAGGTAGTCAAGTAGAAGGTTTACTAATTAAAGTGAGTGCTGTCATGGCGGTAGCTCAGAGTCACCTGTCGCCTTGCAAAACATACTGTAAGTCCAGTGCAGTCTTGCACTATCCTCAATGAAAGTGAACGAGAATTGTAGAATGTATTTAAGGAATGAGAAAGCTCTCTGCAGAATCGGAGGGAAAATGTAGAGAACACTGAGGAGAAGAAGGGAGAGGATGATAGGACATGTGTTAAGACATCACGGACTAACTTCGATGGTTCTAGATGTGGCTCTAGAGGATAAAGCTGTAGAGCAAGACAGAGACTCGAATACATCGAGCTAATAATTGAGGATGTAGGCTGCAGTTGCTACTCTGATATAAAAAGTTTGACACAGGAGAGGAACTCCTGGCGGGCCGCATCAAAACTCAGGACTACGAAAAATCTGTCTGCTGTCTCACAGCCACATTCTCCTTCATTCTGTACTGCTACTGTCTCCTCTCCCTGTCACTGTTTCCCTCTTCCTCCCCCTACTGCTAGGCGCTCAGTCCGGAACCGCGCGACTGCTACGGTCGCAGGTTCGAATCCTGCCTCGGGCATGGATGTGTGTGGTGTCCTTAGGTTAGTTAGGTTTAAGTAGTTCTAAGTTCTAGGGGACTGATGACCACAGATGTTAAGTCCCGTAGTGCTCAGAGCCATTTGAACCATTTGAACCCCCTACTGCTACTATATCATTCTTTTCTTCTCACTGCCACTGGCTCTTCTCATTGTCACTATCTCATCATACACTTTGTCTCTCACTATCGCTAGCCACTTTGTCCTTCTCTTTATTCCTCTCCCACTGGCCCTGCCTACTCTTTTCCTAGCACTGTTCTGTCACTGTCAACGATGTTCCGCTGCCACTATGTCCCTCTCTTTCTCTTACACTGCCATTGTCCCCTTCGCTCTTTCTACGCCACAACCGCTGTCTACTATCTTTCTGCATTTGTTACTTTCCCGTCTCTTTCTGATTGGTACCGTCTCCTCTCTCAGCATAAGAAAGTGCAAGTTTGTTCATATGCCAAATTTTTGTAGAAGTTTTTAAAAGTGGTGAGGAGGCAGCTGGTACCTTACTTTTCAGTGAGAGTCTCTTAAGCAGGAGCATATTCGCCTTTTCTGCGCTCCGATACGAGCATTTTTCCACTGGTACCCTTCTTTTCCTGTTACAGCAGTGGATGTGACTCACATTAAAATAGCTTTATGGCCAGTAAATTTATAGTAGCTTACTAACGTGAAATTGAAATAACACAAAACTAATTTTACATCTCAGAGCGTATTTTATGTCCACAAAAATTTTGCGTACGTTTCGGTATTACAACATGGCGATCCAGGGACCCACCTGATGTTAGCAGAGACACTTTACAGCGTATTTGTCTCTATTACGTATTTTATAAACTACGCTTTCCTGGTATTGCGCACGGAAGTTGAGTGCTCTCCTGAGCAAATGGATGGCGATCGACGATAGAGGGCCGTGTCGCCGCCGACCTGCCTAGTGACTGCGGCACCGTCTCGCCACGTGAATATACCGGCCAATACCGTCCCTCGCGCCCGGCGTGAGTAGCACCGCAGTTGACCGCTCAGTTAGTAGTTCGCTGTGACCTTCACTGTACTACTGTCTATTCGCCGAGTTCTTCACTTTGGCATTGGTTTTCTCTTTGGTCTCGATTATGATTGTGGCTCTTGCTTGACCTGTTGAAAGCGTCGTGGCGAAGGTTCGTCTCAGGGCTCTCTCTCCTCCCCCTCCCTCCTCCTGAGCGGCTTTCCCCTCCTACACCCCCTCCCTCTCCTGTGCTCCCCTTCAATGTCTCTGCACTCCCTTCTGCCTTGTCTTCTGTCTTCATGTGGCGCCCCACATGTCTCCTGCCTCTTGGTGCACCCGCTGACGCCCCTCCTCTCTTCATCCTGCCCCTCCCCTGCTGCACCTTGCTCTCCTTTTCCATCCTCGCAGGCTTCTCCCTCGGTAGGTACCACCTGGCAGTTTTATTCTTCATCAGGTGTGCGTCACGTGGGTTTAAAGTGTGTTGTTCTGAAGCGTTTTTAATACTGTGGATACTTTTAACCTGTGCATGTGACTTGAATGTCTTTTTTGTGCTCTTCAAATCGTCTCCATATCAGTGTCTTTTTACCTCCATTATCTCCCCATTACTCTGTTTTATGTCCCCTTTTTATCGCCTTATGTATGTAACATTGTCTTCTTCTATTAGCTGTCATTTCACTCGGCTGAAGAGTGGCGGATTGTGCCGCTGGCACAATCCGCCCTCCCCTGACCATATGGAGCTGGGCAATCAGATCACAATAAACTAAAAAATAGGCTCGTTGGACTTTGTCGTTTTGTAGGTTGCTATTGATTTTCTCTTGTCGTGTCAGGTCTGCCGTTCGGTCAGCTCTGTTGCTCGACTCCGGTGTGGGTTTAAGTCCCGTCTGCAGTTGGTCTTACCACCTTGCGTCGTCACCATTTCTCTCCTGCACCGGATCCGGCTGCTTGCGGATATAGCAGTTTTCGACTCTCACCGAATTTTGCGCCCGTATATTACATGCAGAAGTAGGGAGAATTTGAACCTCGATATCTCTAATACAGATAACGATATGAAGATCGGAATCTTAGGAACACAAGGCGCAGCGTAGGCCACATCTAACGCAAAAAAGAACGAACCGTTTCGCTCCATTCACGTAAGCTAGAAGAAGCGTGTAATATTCAGACTGTGACATTGTACTGTACAGGCAGGATGTTGTTTCTATTGGGTGTACAGATCGTACCTAGACCAAGAGGTATCCTAAACACTTGATCCTTCTTTCTGTCATCTGCAGAACCCGAGGTTTGAGGCTTGGAAAAAATGCAGTCTTTGTTCCCAGATTTTTGAATAATGCTGGTAGCGTATGCTCTCGAATGCCTACCGATAATATTACGTCTATTGCAAAAAAATTTTCTTTACGACCAGCAGCATAATATATGTCTGATAACGACATGATTATTAGAGTAGATGCACCAAATACCAGTTTATAATAAGTAATCTTTGTTGACGACAGACTGTTTCAGCTTTATCGCCATTTTTAAGTAACTGCGACCACAATTTCGGTGAGAAAGTGTATGACTGTGAATGCCATTTATATTAAAGTAGCTGTATTGTAATTACGTCTAGACTCATGTACATATTACGTCGTTAGTGGGCTGTCTTTGACTGTCACTGTTTTAATGAGATGGTAAACGATGTCAGTATTACGAAAATAAAATGTTAATTATGATGTGGCAGTTCTACTCTTAAACCGCTATAACTTAACTGAGACAGTTAATAAAACAATATCGCTGTTTATCTACACTAACTATTATTTTATTAACTAATTTAATAATTTTTTCGCAGAAATTTGTGACGATGGACAGTCTCGATAAATACCTACCATCTAGTTCGTGATATTTCCAAAAGTTCAGCTGCGTAAGATAGTAAGTTGTTGTGTTTGAAAGTTTTGTTGCTGTATGGAATGTATGGAGAATTACGTCTTTTTGTATAAGTATATTGATTGCTACAAGAAGGTTTATTCCAATAATTGTTTTCGCTGCTCTCTGTTAAATCCTAGAGTATGTATGCTTTCACATAAGAATATATATTTTACACCCAGATTATAATTTACAGGCTCGACCAGAACCCCAGCGACAAACTTCGACTTGTAATAGCATGGAAGAAAACAAGAAATTAACATCCAGTAAAATGGGTTCCAGAGTGCATCTATGGGCACTTACTTATCTTCCCTCCAATAAACAAGTGCTCGTAGACCTCACGTTACACTTTTTGGAGCCCATGTTTACTCGTAATTTTTGTCTTATTTTGCTTCTTCCAAAGTTCAGGAAGCAAGGAGCTTGCAGCCGAAAGCTCTTTCAAACTGAAGATAAAAAAGTTCTCATAGTTCTTACGGCTAAAGAGCACGGGTGATTTTTGTCAGCGTGACTGTTCCGTCACTCATGTCCATTCTGTGGATATATACGCACGTGACACACGGTTACCACTTCCATCTGCCGACTCTCAAACAGGGCCTGCCACAGTGCCAGTGCGTCTGTAGATTTTGATAGACGTGCGCGCAGGGGAGACAAATTTGTCACTCTACGTGCATTATCCGTTCGTCAGTTGCTTTCCGACTTTCGACCTAGCGACATTCAAACATGCTATCAACGTATACGCACAACGAGACTGTCTACGAAGACAAAATCAAAGATGATATTCTTAAAGAAGTGTAAAAAAGACGAGGGATGTATGACAAAAATATCAATGATCGCTCGGGCATAAAAATGAAAATTAAAGGATTGGAAGAAATCAGACGAATAATATTTTAAAGTGTTTGCGACAATTCGTGTTCAAATTTGACAATCTCATATTTGTATTTTTATATGTCAATGCTTGTAAAATACGAAACAATGGATCAAAACTTTCAACATTTATTCCAAAATACTGAAAAAAAAATTGGACTTTGCCGAAGTTTACAAAACATTCTATGTAACTTTCTACTTATTACACTGTCACTCCTAAGGGGGGTGCCAATTATTCCTTTTTATGAAAGTTTCTTCTACGTTTCATTAGTGTGCAAATATTGGCTGTCTCTTAAAGGACGATTGGATTTCAAAAAATCTTTACTGACTATCATCCTTCATGAGCACACTCTACTTCGACAAGATGATGTGACACTGTTCGCATCCCTTAGCGTACGGCGCTAGGCGCCGTTGAACAGCGCCGCCAGGAGGGTAGGCACACAACATGCCGTCCGTGCAGTTATGGTAGCAGGCCTGCAGGGCAACGATTTCAATATATTTGTAACATCAAAGTATAAGAGACGTCGGATTGATATTTTATGACATTTATTTGCAAACGCTGTAGTTGACATAGTTGCGGATATTCCAGGCTCGAGAAAGCTGTGGTTTTGAGCCTTTTATTGGAACGTGAACGCCTTGCTTTTCGTTGTGCAAGTGCTTGTCTGACAGATGTCGCTTAGAGGCCAGCAACTGAGCACACCGTGGAGTCTGGTTCTGCCTGTGTCAGTTTCTCATCAGACAGGTTCACTCCAGTGTTTGTTACTGTGTGGAGCGGACAGAAAATGGAGCGCTATTCCTGAGAGGAAAAAGGAGACATGCACTGTGTTTACAGGGCGGCGGATGGAAATGCTCACTCTGCCCGACGTTTGTACGTTCGCCGGTTTCCTAATCCACGCACATTTTCTTCCATCCACAGGTCCCTTCGAAAGACAGGCTCATTTGAGGTAACTTTCCCTCAGGCACGTTCTCGTAATGGTAGACGTGCATTTAAGGCCTATTTCTAAACCAGGTGGATTCATATACTGTTACAGGTGCGAAAGCCTGACGGATGTGGTCGTCAGCGCACAGTGCTTGCCCAGGGCTGGAAAACACACCCTCGACTAACTCGCGGTGTGTTGCACGAAGAATGGGCGTAAGCCATCGCACAATTTGTCGTGTGTAACACGAAGACGACTTGAACCCCTACCGCCTTCAGAATACTCACGCGCTCAACCCATACGATTTTTCACGTCAAACTGAATTATGCCAGTGGTGTTCACATATGTGCGGCAATCAACCGGACTTCCTGACCCGTGTACTTTTTACGGATGAGGCATCCTTTACACGAGAAGGTATGTTCAACAGCTACGTATGGGCACTGGAAAATCCTCACTCCACCTTTGCTCGTGGACACCAAGATCGCTTCGCTGCCGATATTTGGGCCGGTTTGGTAGCTAATAAACTAGTCGATCCATACATGGTCCCCCGGTGACTGAACGCTAACAGGTAATTTCCTTACGAGAAACACTGCCAGAGTTGTTGGAACATGATCCATTCAACGTGCGACAGCGAATGTGATACCATCACGGTGGTGTACCTGCGCACTTCGCATATGCAGTGCGAACGCATTTCGAAGAAACCTTTGATGAGAACTGGATAGGGCGTGACATGGCCTGCACGTTCCCCCTACTTGACGCCCAGTGATCTTTCTTCTTCTGAGGCCACCTGAAATCTATTGCCTATCAAACACCCTTTGAGATTGATGAAGAGCTGATAGTGCGCATTATGGCAGGCTCCAATGTTATTTTTACTTTGCAGGAGTGTCTGACAGAGTGCGACAGTCACTCCAGTGTTGTTGCATGGCGTGCATTCAAGCAGGAGGACGTAATTTTGAGCACTTGTTGTAATTGTTTTCAAATAAAGGTTATAAAACGTAGCACTGACTTCTCATTAACCTCGATGTCACAAATCCACTAGACACGTTGCCCTGCCGACAGCTTGAACGGCATGTTGCGTGCCTACCCGCATTGCAGTGACGTCTGGCGACGTATAGTAAGCGATGAGGACGTGGGCTGCTACGTGAAGTATGCTTGTTATGGCCCATTCTACCAGCCCTCTCATTTTGTACACTGATTTCAGAAAAACTTACGGAGACAGTAAACTTTTAAGATGCGCTTAGTTTTAATTGATGTTTGCGAATTCGGCCGTGAGCTTTATACTTCAGGGTCAAAGCTGGATACAGGGGAGGTAGATTTGTCATTGCGGTCTCAGGAGACGTGGTAGTGGGAATTTGTTTTTATTTTTGTCTTCCATCGCTGACAACTCATGAGCGTAGAATCCTCGTACCGGTCAGCTGCTACGGTATACTGCACATTTAAAATGGAAGTAACATGGACCTGTGAATGTGCATTATACAGGTGATAATTTACAAATGCGGTACTGTGACAATGACAATGAATACGAAATTAAATCTCTTGTAATGCAAAGTAGAGATTTTAATTTACAGACCCACCTTGATCACAAGAAACTTTTACACTTCACTATTACCGGCTTCGGCTATTGCAATGTTCAGATCATCAAATATTCTGATGTAGTATCAACATCAAACTAAACATGTAGGTTCATAGTAAGTGAGCACTGCTGTTAATCAACTAACCATCCACTCGCACACAAAACACAACAGCACCTACTCAGGAAATTATAGTGTAACAACTTAGGGGTCGACGATGAGGGTAGCAATCTGATACAGAGAACGCTAAGTGTTCCAAACGGTGCCGACTATGGCGTCGGCGACCTACTTATCGCTTCCCTTGCTGTCGCTAGTCTATTGTGGGCTCACAACAAACTGACAAATGCAGGTTGCCAATTAATAATAGGATCGCTACGAATGAGACCCGAGGTGCAGCCCCACAACGTCAATATTCGTTCTTCAACAAGAAAGTTTGACGACCACTGCCCATAAGGCGTAACTCCATCGTATAATTTTCAAAAAGTCATTTTAAACTGACTTAAAAGGTGCTTTGAACATTGTAAAATATTAGGCAAAATGTGTAATCACTGAAAATATTGTTCTATGGAATTCCGAGCGCCTCCTCTAGCGCGTCGGATGAACCGTTACGGCCTATCCAAGCAACCTCGATATCGCCTGTAGTGTTTCGGTACAGCTATAAGCGTTTCTCAACAATAATACGATAGCTTGGCTCCAGCAAGCGTCAGTCAGTACTTGTAAGACGAAGACCATTTCTTCCAATGGAATCTTTATTTTTCCCACCTTACATCTCTGGACCCTAAAACGAGAGGCCATTGTTTTGCGTCCTAGGCTCCTTATCCAGTTCAAATATTAGCTCATGTCTTCCAGAGCCAGTGTAAATGCGCGCTGCCTCTCGTTCAAGAATTTCTTCTTAAATCAAATTAATGGTTTGGCTGGAATATTTCTTACATTTGCTTCATACATGACGTTCTAAGTCCTCCACGCTTAAGCTTCACTATAATTATTGACTGTCCGTACTGCCCAGAAGTTGTAATATCAAGAACTGACCTAATACGGGACGCATGTGAAATCAGTCATCGAATCGTCCGACTAATGTGTCTGTTTGGAGTAGCGTAAACGGATTTTTAAAGATTTGTGGACTCATGGAATGCAACGACCGATATTTCAATCGTACTACGACCAACTAGTCAACATGATTTCGAAAGCAACAGCAATATTTCGACAGAACTGTCCAGATTAACGCTCGTCTCTGCACTACGAGATGGCGCTGCCATAAAGAAGTACCAAATTCTGCTTCCGCCGATCCGCGTATTAATATGTCACGCAGCCAATGAGATTGCTGCTAACGTAGGACCTTTTCTCCTCGCGGATCACACTCGCGCAGTGATACCTGAACGCGCGAGGTATTATAACGAGTGTACAGACCTCCGTTTAGTCAGTCTGCATTTGTCTGCACCAGTCTGCATTAGTCTGTACCAGTCTATAGTCAAGTTTCAGTCTGCGCCCAATAATATTACCATATTCCTGTACCTAGCCATGAAGATAAATGAATAGACACTTTTGTCAAGTATCAGATATATGTGAGAATAAGATTAACGTACCAAGACCAAAGGAACTTCAGACTGTCAATTGTAAATAGCATCCAGAACCAAGTTAAGTTATTTTTATGCTTGTTATTATATTAATAAATGTGTGTGAAAATTAATCAAGTTCTGTTCAAATTTAAACAATCTGCTACTCTAAGCGTGCAAGTGGCATTTCTATCGTCTGACCTAACGGCAGAAGATAAACACGCCACGATAAGACCACGAGACATATTGCTGACACTCGCCTACTTCGCTAGTGCGACAAGTCAAATAATCTGATGGTGTGTGTACCAAAGGTCTTACAGTACGCACACCGCATTCATAGAAACTGAAGGCTTGCTGTTCCTATTTTGTGTTAAAGTTTTTCCTGTCTACTCCATTTTTATTTGTTTACTGTTCAATTTTTTACTTTTTCATTTCATAATCGCCACACTGTCAAAGATGTTACTTACTGTATGTTTCTGTTTCAGTCTAGACGTGTTACTTCTCTTCCAATGTTGTTTGCAAACATTGTAACTTCTTTGTGACAGTACTCAGTAAATGTCTGAAGATGGCCTTGTAAGCCGATAACCGGTTAAGACCATAAATGAATACTGTAGAGCAGAAGCAAGCTGGTGCTTTTCATTTATTATTTGAGTTTTTTATTTGAAAATTTAACCACGACTTTGAAATAACATTTCAAAGTTAACCAAATTGGAGATTTTCGATCAGTTAATTTAAACAATAGTTATTAGCCAGTGAGTGTTCCTTTTTGGTGAAAATTGAACTACTTTATTCAAACAGTTACCAATTACACAAAGATTAACACTTCTAAAATCCTTTAAGTAGTTAACTAGATGCACTCATGTTGATTACACAGGCTTTTTTTCCTTCTTCCTGATTCAAATTGGCAGCAGTTATAACGTGTTCCTTTGAAAATTGCTGCAGCGTCACCAATATTTTCCTTAAAAGTTTTTTGTCATATCTTAAATGGATGTCCAATAATTACGCCGAGTATTATTTTTGTACCACATTTCCTTCCGCTCAAAAGACATTTTCAACGAATCTTCGTCCTTTGGCTGTTGTGGTCGTGTCATTCCTTAAGATAAGCATGATAGTGACAGGAAGATTTTCTGCCTCGTGATGGCTGGGTGTTGTGTGATGTCCTTAGGTTAGTTAGGTTTAAGCAGTTCTAAATTCTAGGGGACTGATGACCATAGATGTTAAGTGCCATAGTGCTCAGTGCCATTTGAACCATTTTGTTAGTGACAATGTTTACTAGAGTGTTTCCTTGTTTTGGTCCATATTGGCACATCTGAAAGTTTGTCGGTGCATTTCTGGTCACCCTGGATGATACAATTCTCAGTCCTCAATTGCACCAATTCCCCATGCATGGTGTGGAGAATCGCGCGTAATGCCTTCTTCGTGATATTTACAGTTAAACTTAATTGTACTATTTCTTACATTTCACTTTACACTGATAAGGCAGAACATTGCACACCGCGATGTTGAATGTCTAGTAGTGATGCAGGTACGTCACTCACTAGCAAAAGTGCGTAAGCAGAGCAAACTCGGACGGGGGATCACCCTATCAAAGATATGAGCTGCATTTGCAAACATCCATTCACATTAGCGACTTTTACAAAGGGCAGGTTATTATTACTCATAGCCTGAGGACGAATATCTGGAAAACGGCTACACTGGCCGAATGTTCACGGTCTACCCATCGTGAGCATCCACGGAAAGAGGTAGGGAGAGTGATACTACCATTAGGGGCTAAATGGTTGGACGCCCACGACTCTTGACAGAACTTGTGGTTAGGAGGTTGCTTTTCTCTGCAGAGTATGATAGATGGTGATCTTTGGCATCTCTGCCGAAAGAGCACAGTGCTGGTGCACGTACAAGTTCTTCGAAGCACACCGTTCATCGTACATTGTTGAACATGGAGTTCCGCAGCAGACCACCCCCCACGTGCTCGCATCTTGACTCAACGACATCGCGCTACGATTGCAGTGGGTACAGGACCAAAGGGATTCCACTGTCGATTGATTGAAACGAGCCGGCTCTTCGGGTGAATCACATTTTTGCTGCACTAGGTCGGTGCTCGTCTCCACAAATGCCGTCACCGAAGTGAACGGTGGCTCGAAACTTGTAGCGCGCAGGTGCCAAGGTTGGTGGGAGCTGTATTATGCTATGGGAGACATTCTCCTGCGCTTGCATAGGACCTGCGGTAGTAATCGAAGACGCTCTGGCAGCAGAGAGCAATCTGCATCCCTTAGTGCTTGAAGTCTTCCCCGATATCGATATCATCTTTCAGCAGTATAATTGTCCGTGTGTCGGAGGCAGAACCGTACTACAGTGGTTTGAGGAACATTTATAGCGAATTCACGTCAATATTTCGGAGACCAAATTTGCCTGATGTAAATCCTATGGAACCTACCTGGGTCGCTGTCCGTTGCCGTCACCGCGTATGCAAATCAGCGGTGCGTTATTTACGATGCTTACATGACCTGTGCGTAGACATTTAATGTCACATATCTGCACAAACCTGCCAACAAACTGTGAGATCACTGATAGTTCCAAAGTCGGGAAAACACACTTCTAGCCGGCCGCGGTAGCCAAGCGGTTCTAGGCGCGTCAGTCCGGAACCGCGCGACTCCTACGGTCGCAGGTTCGAATCCTGCCTCTGGCATGGATGTGTGTGATATCCTTAGGTTAGATAGGTTTAAGTAGTTCTAAGTTCTAGGGGACTGATGACCTCAGATGTTGAGTCCCATAGTGCTCAGAGCCATTTGAACCATTTTTGAACACACTTCTGAGCCTGTGGTCATAATGTTTTGCCTCATCAGTGTACTTAGAATTCCATAAGTAAAGAGAAATCTGAAATACATTTTGTTTTATGATATCTATGATAAAGGTATCCTAGCAATAACTTATTTTTAACTGTGTGTCATTCCTCAGCTTTGAGTCTTTCTTTACTCCCGTGCCGCCAGTCTGGAGCCTCGGCTGCAGCTGACCGCAACTGCGCAGGAGGCCCGCCTCTGCGGCACGTGTGCGACACTCTCCAGAACAGCCGGCCAAGTTTCGCTATCACGCCGCGCCAGAGAGGGCGAAGCGCTCCCGACCAGATCCCCGCTAAGTGCGTTTCGGGAAAGCGAGGCGGACTTTAGCGCGGCTTCGTTAGCCGAGTTGGGCGCGCCCTGGCGGCTACACCGGCAGACAGGCGCCAGCCCCTTTTCTGTATCGCTTAAACCGATCGGTGCGGAAGGTTAGCCTCCGTAGTGACGTCAATTTCGGTTCTTTATCCGAAGTCGCTTTTCTCTTAGCTTCTAGACCCGTCACCTATCGGTGCTCCTTCCGATTTTCCGATAACTGTTCCGAGAGGTGGTTAGGTTTCAGTACGCCCAATCCCTTCGATACGGTGTGATTAGTTTACAGCTATAATTTGTTGTTTCAGAATTATAGAGTGGTTTTAGTTTAGGATTTAGGGATTATGTTTTACTGAGAAATCGCCAGTGCGCTTCCGAGTGGAAAGTTAGTTCATAATAGACTGTTTTGGTTTGTTGAATAAAAATGGCTCTGAGCACTATGGGACTTAACTTCTGAGGTCATCAGTCACCTAGAACTTAGAACTACTTAAACCTAACTAACCTAAGGGCATCACACACAACCATGCCCGAGGTAGGATTCGAACCTGCCACCGTAGCGGTCACGCGTTTCCAGACTGTAGCGCCTAGAACCGCTCGGCCACCCAACCGTCTTTCCTTTGTTAGAAATATTGTTTGTATTGTTGATACTGTAGTGTCGACAGACTTGCCAACACTACGCACACTAATTGAAAGAGGCGGCCAAGATGCACGCGCTAACTCACGAAGGATGGAGTGAGGTCTGAAACAGGAGACTTAATGAATGTGATAAAGAAAATACGTATCTTTGGAATATACTTAACTTTTAATACATCCTTGTATACATCGTTTTTGATGAGACATCTGGAAATTGTGGCGATACAAGTGACTCTTTATATACAAGCTATTTAAGGCTAATGGCGCCTTGCTAAGTCGTAGCCATTAACTTAGCTGGAGGCTATTCTGTCTCTCGGCAAATGAGAGCAAAGGCTTCGTCAGTATAGTCGCTAGCAACGTCGTCGTACAACTGGGCCGAGTTCTCGTACGTCTCTCGAGACCTGCCGTGTGGTGGCGCTCGGTCTGCGATCACACAGTGGCGACACGCGGGTCCGACATGTACTAATGGACCGCGGCCGATTTAAGCTACCACCGAGCAAGTGTGGTGTCTGGCAGTGACACCACAGATACTGTGAATGGTTATAACATCAAAAAGAAAATTCAAAGATTGTCAGTCAATATGCTCACAAAATACCTGTTATTTTCACGTAATTAGGAGTTTAAAAAATCATTACGTTTCAGAAGGTCGGCACTACTTGCCTATATTACACGAGTGTTAGCTGAAATTACTAGTGACTTAGCATTGTTTCTCTCGCGAATGATTATTTACTAACTATCGAAACGCATTTAAAACTTTTAAGTAAGAATGGAAAGGAATTTTGTAAAGGCTGATAGTGGAAAATGTCCAAAATTTTGTGCATTTACAGCCCACATCATTTGGCAACGAAGTCAGTCCGAGTCTCTCTCAATTAGAATTACTACTAGCAAGTCACTCGGAACATACGAGTTACAGAAGGCGAGCGGTTACGGCATCGAACTTCAGTGACACAGCTCTGAAGTTTTCGTCCCGATGAATATGAAGTTTATTTTTTCCTCTTCGTGTTTGTAACACATTCTGAGACTTCATTATTCGTGAAAATATGTTATTTTTCTGACACATTAGTTGTTATTTACGTGTAAGAACGCGCTTTCGCACTGTCTCAGTAATAAGCACCTTTGATTTCGTACCTTCCATATATTTAGGATATGGCACATGTGTGAAAAAAGTGACAGGGACATTTATATTGTTTCATATCACAAATAATTCACCATTTTTTTTCGAATACGAAGTGATTTCCGCGTATGTGGTTGAACAGGAATCGAAGATCAAAATAGTTGTTGTATCATGTAGAGAACTAGGTAACTTCATCATGTGGATCCCTCGGAGCTAATTACAACCACATTACATGCATCTTCTCATTCTCCGACACTCTATTAAACAATGTTTCGCGTGTTTTATTTATAGATTTATATACACAATGTGATACTACACACCATTCCTAACTCATATTTAGAAACGTAAAATACACAACAAGAAGTCCACGTGAATGACAATAAAATGACATACTATGACGTTTATGACAGTTTCAAGAACACAGTCAAATAACCTATCGTTACCATGTATGCATGGAAACACGTCTTCAGCGAAATTTGAGGAGTACCTCGTATTCTAAACACGATTTTCGGTGCTGCAAAGACTAGCATGCATCTCTCAGCTGCTATTGGCTTTGGGTTCGTCTGCAGTGCGCATGTACGGATCTACAGCAGCTTGCTTTTGATTTGTTGGCGCTATGAGAAGCGACAGCAGCACCTTGGATCACTAGAACCGTGTGGAATCGCTTCCAAAATGCTTTAAGAAGAACGTGGGGGCTCTCCTTCGAAACAAGATCGCTCTGTGCGCTTGCCTATCGATCCGATCGACAAAGCGGCCGAAAGATACGGAGGGGTTTCTTTTCGGGGTGGGTTGTGGGGGGGGGGGGTGGGGGGTGGCTATGTACGTAAAAAACAGTATTCAATTTGAGTCCACAGACGTATCACGACACTGCACTGAACCAGATATTTTAATGTTGTGCAGGGGCAGTTGAATTTAGTGAAACTAAGCTTCTAACTGTTGTTGTTTATTGATCCCCTAACACTGACTTAAGAGCATTTCTGTTCAAGCTAGCAAGGGTTCTTGATTCAGTTTGTAATAAGTACCAAAAATTAGTTATATGTGTTGACTTCCATATAAATTTTGTATAGGATGGTGCAAGAAAGAGAACGTTGGAAGATCTCTTAAATTCATTCGATCTGATGAAGACTGTGTTTTTTCGAACTAGGGTGCAGGGGAACAGTAGCAGAGCCATAGACAATATTTTTATTGATTCTTCACTACTAGATGGGCATTCTGTTAGTAAAAGCTTGAATGGTGTTTCAGACTATGACGCACAAATTTTAACATTAAATGGCTTTTGTACTGAAACAACTGTCACACATAATTACAAACTATGTAGGAAAGTTAATCCAACAGCAATAGAGACTTTTTTAAACCTCGTCAAGGAACAAGAGTGGCAGGATGTTTATAGTGCCCATAACATAGATGACAAATATGCTTTCCTTAAGACATTTCTCATGATCTTTGGTAGATGCTTTCCATTACAACGTTCTAAACGCTGCACTAGAAGTAATAGGCAGCTCGGGTGGCTGCCTAGAGGGATATCACGTAGAACAAAGTGGAATCATATCAAAATGTTAGGGAATTCACAATCAAGCTACAGTAGCCCATTACGAAGAGTACTACTGTAAGGTGCTTAAAAATGTTTTTAGGAAGGCTAAGAGTATGTGGTATGCAAAAAGAATAACTAATTCACAGGATAAAATTAAAACCATATGGTCAATTGTGAAAGAACTGTCTGGTCAGCAGCACAAGGCCGACGAAATAAAGTCAGTTCGTAGTAAAAATATTTCTGTTACTGACAAATCAGATATATGTACAGTATTTAACAATCATTTTCTGAGCATTGCTGGTGAATTAAATAAAAATTTAGTATCTACAGGGAATCATATAACTTGCTTGGCAAATGCCTTTCTTTAATTGATGTCTGAAATACTCCTCTGTGATATAGACAACGGGGAGATTAAGTTAATCATTAAATCAATGATTAGTAAATACTCTCATGGATGTCATGGAGTGCCTAGCAGATTATTAAAGAATTGTGCTGCACATGTTAGCCCCGTATTTAGCGATATTTGTAATTTTTCCTTTAGCAATGGTCAGTTTCCTGAACGATTAAAGTACTCAGTAGCAAAGCCGCTTTATGAAAAGGGAGAAAAGGGTAATGTAGATATTTTAGGACTTATTTCTACGTCATTAGTGTCTGCTAAAGTTACTGAAAAGCTTGTGTATGTAAGAATAATTTATCATTTTATCACACGATTTTCTATCAAATATACAGTTCGCCTTTAGAAGCCGTTTAACAACACATTCATTTCATTCATTCCGTGTCCTGTCTGCATTTCCAGACGGTAGCAACTCCGATGGCCTTGCCGTTTCCGTCGATCAGGTCCTGTGTTGTGCCGGGTTGTTCAAGTCTAGGACAAATTAAATATATTCCCTTTTCTCTATGAGGTACTGAATAGGTTAACAAAAGGTTTCGAACGCTAGGTACGAGAGTGAGTCAAATGAAAACCTTAAATTTGTAATAACAAATAGAAATTTCGCGCCGTTATCCTATAAGTTGGTAAGCGTGCTACAAACAGCGTGCAGAATGGCCTGTAGGTGACAGCATAGTGCAGATGCACACATAACGTCACCTATCAGTATAAAGATGGCCGCCCCACTTGCGACATGCACCAGGGAAGAACAGCGTTCTGTTACTCGGTTTTTGCGTAGTGAAGGTGTGAACTTATTGAAATTCATCGAAGGATAAAGGTTCAGTACGGTGATGCTTGTTTGTCACAGCAGCAAGTCTACGAATGGAGTAGGAATTTCGCAAACGGTGTGACTTCAGTGGAAGATGCTCCTAGTCCAGATCAGGCACAACGAGTTGCGACTCCACAGAACATTGCAGTAGTTGAAGCCATAGTGAAGGAAAACCGCAGAGTGACACAATGACATTGCACCTTGTTTAGTCATGTTCCAGCACACCACATTGTGCATGATGTGCTCCAGTTTCACAAAGTGTCTCCAAGGTGGGTACCACGGCAGCTGACTCCTGAAATGAGAGAACGACGTGTTGCTACTTGTGAAGAACTTCTTCGGTGCTTTGAACGAGAAGGTGATGGCTTCCTTTCAAGAATCATTACTGGGGACGAAACGCGGGTTCACTTCCACCACCCAGAAACGAAGAGAGCGAGCAAGGAATGGCACCATTCCTCATCACCAAACCAAAGAAGTTTCGAACAGAATCCATCAGCAGGGAAGTTATGCTGACTCTTTTGGGACGAAAAAGGCGTCATTTTGGAGCATTACATGTCTAGAGGGACCACTGTAACCAGTGCATCATACACAGGTCTCCTAAAAAATCATCTGCGGCTTGCAATCAAATCAAAGCGACGTGGATTGCTGTCAGCAGGTGTCCTTTTCCAACACGACAATGCAAGGCTCCACACTGCCCGTATAACAGTTGCAACAATCACAGACCTGCATTTTGAGTGTCTTCCTCATCCACCGTACTTACCAGACCTTGCCCCAAGTGATTTCCATATGTTTGGACCACTCAAAGACGCAACGGGAGGATAGAAGTTCCGTTCTGATGAAGAGGTATGGCACGCGGTGCATGAATGGTTGCGCAGAATACGAAAAGAGTTTTTTTCTAAAGGAATTTTTGCACTTTGTAAGCGCTGGAGGACTTGCATTGAGCGTGGGTGAGATTAGGTTGAAAAGTGATACAGCTTTGTACCACTTCTGCAGAATAAATAATACTTTAAAAAATATTTAAGGTTTTAATTTGACTTACTCTCGAATATCTTTTGATTTAACTAAGGCGTTTAATTGATTTCTCCAGAAGCTGGACAATTACGGAATACAGGGGTAACTCAAAATTGATTCACCTCTTAGCAACAGACAGCAAAAGGTCATTATTCAAAGTGATGAGTCTGAGTGGGGTATGGTCAAGTGGGGTGTGCCCCAGGGATCAGTGTTGGGGCCACCACTGTTCCTAAGTTGTATAAATGATATGCCCTCTAATATTACAGGTAGCTCTAAAATATTTCTGTTTGCTGACAACACTACATTGGTAGTAAAGGATGTTGTGTGCAACACTGGCCCTGTTTCAAATAGTGCAGTTCATGACCAAAGTTCATGGCTTGAAGAAAATAAACTAAGGTAAATCACAGTAAGACTCAGATTTTACAGTTTCTAACTCGCAATTCAACAAAACCTGACGTTTTAATTTCATAGAATGGGCATATGTTTAGTGAAACTGAACGGTTCAAATTTCTATGTGTTCAGGTAGATAGTAAACTGTCTTGGAAAGGCCATGTTCAGGATCTTGTTCAAAGACTTCACGCTGCCATTTTTACTATTTGAACGGTATGTGAAGTGAGTGATCGTTCGACAAGGAAATTAGTCTACTTCGCTTATTTTCATTCTCTTATGCTTTGCGATACTATATTTTTGGGGTAACTCTTCCCATTATAAACGTATATTTTTGACACAGGAACGGGCGGTTCGGGCAATAAGTGGTGTAGGTTCACGAACCTATTTTCTACCCTTGTTCACGAGGTTGGGTATTTTGACATTGGCCTCTCAATATATATTTTTTTACTGTCATCTTTTGCTAACAATATTATCTTATTTCCAAGAATAAGTAAATACTCGGCAGAAATCCAACCTGCATTTGGATCTGACTTCCTTAACTCTTGTGCAGGGAGGAGTGCAGTATGCTGCTGAATCCATTTTCAACAAGCTACCGCTCGATTTCAAATATCTTATCAGTAATCCATGCGCTTTCAAATCGAAACTGAAGAGTTTGCTCTGTGGAGGAGTTCCTTGAAAAATTAAGCTGATTCTTGTTGTATTGTTGATTGCGTTAAAGTTACGACTTGACTTTTTTTGGGGTTCATAAACATTTTATTTTTATCTTTTATTACTTTTATGGTGTAATTCCATGTACTGACATGTTCCATGACCTTGGAGATTTGCTCCTCAGTTTGGTCCTACGGAACTTGACGTGTAAATAAATAAATAAATAAATAAATAAATAAATAGGGCCCCTCAGGTGAGGTTCTGATCTGGCGACCTGGGGCCGCGCTAGGTGGTCCAGCAGCGGGCGGTCGTCGCTCATCTTACGGTGACTGGCTGACGTTCATCAACTCATAACGCATGTAACATGGAACGTTAAGCATGTACCGAGAGATATGAAACTTGCTGGCAGATTAAAACTGTGTGCCGGACGGAGACTTGAACTCGGGACCTTTGCCTTTCGCGGGCAAGTGCTCTACCAACTGAACTGCCCAAGCACGACTCGCGCCCCGTCCTCACAGCTACACTTTTGACAGTACCTCGTCTCCTACCTTCCAAACTTTACACAAGCTCTCCTGCGAACCTTGCAGAACTAGCAGGAAGTTTCACAAGAGCGCACGCTCCGCTGCTGAGTGAAAATCTCATTCTGGAAACATCCCCCAGGCTGTGGCTGAACCGTGTCTCCGCAATATCCTTTCTTTCAGGAGTGCTATTTCTGCAAGGTTCACAGGAGAGCTTCTGTAAAGTTTGAAAGGAAGGAGAGGAGGTAGTGGCAGAAGTAAATCTGTGAGGACGAGGCGTGAGTCGTGCTTGGGTAGCTCAGTTGGTAGAGCACTTGCCCGCGAAAGGCAAAGTTCCCGAGTTCGAGTCTCGGTCGGGCACACAGTTTTAATCTGCCAGGAAGTTTCATATCAGTGCACACTCCACTGCAGAGTGAAAATCTCATTATGTACCGAGAGATGTTTCTATGGTAACGATACCCAGTGATCCTATGCGGCAGGAGCTATTCTAGTAGACCGAGTAACGCATTTTCATTGCAATTTTGGCAGCAACTGATGTCCTTCCCTGGCACCGGCCTTGCTGTGGTGGTAGCACCAGTTCCGTCAGATCATTAAAGTTAAGCACATGAAATGTATTTGAAGCTGCTGATATGTATAACCATCAGCTGTGGAAACGGATGAAGACAATGAAAATTTGTGCCGGACCAGGATTCCCGCTTATCGCGAGGGATTGCCTTACCATTTGGCTACATTCCTGTACAGGGGAGAAATTTTACTTGAAAGACGCTTGCCTGATGTCGGCGGACAAATACGATATTGCACTGCCTGTGTTACTGAAAAGTACAATGTAAATGCACGCACGGCCCTTAGGAATTTTGCAATTCAAATAACTCAGGCGTTGTAGCATCGAATTTATTCGCCGACGACAGGCAAGCGACTTTCAAGTTAAATGTCTACCTCGCAAGAAAATATACGTAATGGATGTACGAGTAGAGGTATTGGACACATAGTTGACGACATATGGAAGATTAAGTCTGGCAGTGAGTCATGCTCGGCTAGCCAAATCGTCAGGCGACCGCTCACAACGAGCGGGAAATCCGGGTTCGAATGCAGTCCGGTACAAATTTTCACTGTCATCATTCCATTATACAGCTGAAGATTATCCATTTTGGTAACTACAAATACATTTAATGCAAATGCATGCATGTCCGCCGGAACTTAGCATCATAATTCCGAATAACGCAAGCACTGTTGGTATTGCCTAGCACTCGAGTGGCTGATCATCCAGGTCTGCCTAGCGCTGTCGGTTGAAGTGGGTTGCACTCACCCCTGAAGAGTTACTTGATTGAGAAGTATCAGGTCCGGTCACTAAAACTGACAACGGACGGGGGCGCGGTGCGCTGACCACACGCCCCTCCATATCCGAATCCAGTAACACCAATCGACTGAGGATGACACGGTGGTCGGTGGGTACCATAGGGCCTTCCGAGGCCTGTTCTGACGAAGATAGAGACTGCCGCTTTTCTTTACTTTTTAACTGACAACCTGTAAACTTCAATTTTGGGAAATACGTGAGGTTTAAACACTCCTGGAAATTGAAATAAGAACACCGTGAATTCATTGTCCCAGGAAGGGGAAACTTTATTGACACATTCCTGGGGTCAGATACATCACATGATCACACTGACAGAACCACAGGCACATAGACACAGGCAACAGAGCATGCACAATGTCGGCACTAGTACAGTGTATATCCACCTTTCGCAGCAATGCAGGCTGCTATTCTCCCATGGAGACGATCGTAGAGATGCTGGATGTAGTCCTGTGGAACGGCTTGCCATGCCATTTCCACCTGGCGCCTCAGTTGGACCAGCGTTCGTGCTGGACGTGCAGACCGCGTGAGACGACGCTTC
This sequence comes from Schistocerca nitens, assembly GCF_023898315.1. Classification (NCBI taxonomy): domain Eukaryota; kingdom Metazoa; phylum Arthropoda; class Insecta; order Orthoptera; family Acrididae; genus Schistocerca; species Schistocerca nitens. Next base: position 479,697,902 of record NC_064622.1, on the reverse strand, counting down.
ATCCAGTCCCAAACATGCTCAATGGGGGACAGATCCGGAGATCTTGCTGGACAGGGTAGTTGACTTACACCTTCTAGAGCACGTTGGGTGGCACGGGATACATGCGGACGTGCATTGTCCTGTTGGAACAGCAAGTTCCCTTGCCGGTCTAGGAATGGTAGAACGATGGGTTCGATGACGGCTTGGATGTACCGTGCACTATTCAGTGTCCCCTCGACGATCACCAGTGGTGTACGGCCAGTGTAGGAGATCGCTCCCCACACCATGATGCCGGGTGTTGGCCCTGTGTGCCTCGGTCGTATGCAGTCCTGATTGTGGCGCTCACCTGCACGGCGCCAAACACGCATACGACCATCATTGGCACCAAGGCAGAAGCGACTCTCATCGCTGAAGACGACACGTCTCCATTCGTCCCTCCATTCACGCCTGTCGCGACACCACTGGAGGCGGGCTGCACGATGTTGGGGCGTGAGCGGAAGACGGCCTAACGGTGTGCGGGACCGTAGCCCAGCGTCATGGAGACGGTTGCGAATGGTCCTCGCCGATACCCCAGGAGCAACAATGTCCCTAATTTGCTGGGAAGTGGCGGTGCGGTCCCCTACGGCACTGCGTAGGATCCTACGGTCTTGGCGTGCATCCGTGCGTCGCTGCGGTCCGGTCCCAGGTCGACGGGCACGTGCACCTTCCGCCGACCACTGGCGACAATATCGATGTACTGTGGAGACCTCACGCCCCACGTGTTGAGCAATTCGGCGGTTCGTCCACCCGGCCTCCCGCATGCCCACTATACGCCCTCGCTCAAAGTCCGTCAACTGCACATACGGTTCACGTCCACGCCGTCATGCTACCAGTGTTAAAGACTGCAATGGAGCTCCGTATGCCACGGCAAACTGGCTGACACTGACGGCGGCGGTGCACAAATGCTGCGCAGCTAGCGCCATTCGACGGCCAACACCGCGGTTCCTGGTGTGTCCGCTGTGCCGTGCGTGTGATCATTGCTTGTACAGCCCTCTCGCAGTGTCCGGAGCAAGAATGGTGGGTCTGACACACCGGTGTCAATGTGTTCTTTTTTCCATTTCCAGGAGTGTAGAAAGAAATAAGTTTCTCTCTAGTAAAATACTGTTTAACTTGCAACTCTTTTCGGGTTCGCTGGCTCACTCATTAATTGTTGTGCCCAGTAACGAACACCCGATGCGATATGGGCCTTATTTTTTGTTCCGAGCAATGTCTAGCATTCTGGTTCAGTTCAAACGAGATGGCACAGTTAATTGGGACATAACATACTAGTGGGCAAATGTAAATCCTCGAGCAATCATAGACGTGAGGCATTAGGAGCGCTTCAGTACCAGTGTATGGGGATGGACAGTCGGTGACAGACTCTAAGAGACTTACACTTTAGCAAACACATTGACAGATGCTACGTATCACCCAATTCTACCCTATCAATTACCAGCGCTACTGCAGAACGCCAACCTGGCAGAAACACAGCAACTGTAGTTTATGCACGCCAAAACACCATCCCATTTTCTGCGGGTTGTGCGACAGTACCTTGCCGCAATGTTTCATGGTCGATGGGTAGGTCTAGGAGATCAGATACCACGACGTCTATGTTCACCGGACCTCAATCAGTTAAATTTCTGTCAATGGGAACGTTTAATGGTCTCAGTGCTTGCACAATCCATCGTCAATGTACAGACATTACAGGAGGGTGTGACCAATGCATGTGACGCAATCCCAGTGGACCCAGTTGTATTGAAGAAAAGCGTTATTCCGTATAATAAAGGTGCGCATGGTTTATCCGAGTGTGCCGCTAGAGCTCTTGAACCCATTCGCGAAGCACTATTAGGGTTGTATGTTACGGTAGTCCTCCTTGTCTCATCCGCGTCGATAATTTCTGTTTGGAAAGACAGGAGCCGAGTCTGAAGGTATTGGTGTCAGGGCATCGCACCAATGGAGTTGTGGTGTCACCGCCAGACACCACACTTGCTAGGTGGTAGCTTAAATCGGCCGCGGTCCATTAGTACATGTCGGACCCGCGTGTCGCCACTGTCAGGATCGCAGACCGACCACAAGGCAGGTCTCGAGAGACGTACTAGCACTCGCCCCAGTTGTACGACGACGTTGCTAGCGACTACACTGACGAAGCCTTTCTCTCATTTGCCGAGAGACAGTTAGAATAGCCTTCAGCTAAGTTAATGGCTACGACCTAGCAAGGCGCCATTAACCATTTGTAACGTTGCATGTACCTCAAGATAGAGTCTCACTTGTATCATCCAGAATGCTGTATACCAAAGGACAATATAAAAGTTAAGTGTTCTAGTAGCTACGTTCTTTTCTTTATCACATTCATTACGAATCCTGTTCCAGACTTAACGCCAGACGGCGTGAGTTGACGCGTGCCCTTTCGGCTACTTCACTGTGGACTGGCTGCCTTAACAGTCCACTACAGGAGTTCTTATGGGAAAATTGTGAAACAGCTAGCAATCCAGTGCCGAAGTGACCGAGACTTGCCACGAATTTCTTTGCAGAATATTCCTTGTTTGGAGCTGCCCTTGGTTGCGCCCATGTACACTCGTGTTTCTGTGGCACCACGTGTTGCCGTTGTTCGACTTTTTGAACTGGTCGCTACCACACTGCGGAGCGGTACCCCGGATACCCTCCATCAATTTTGGATCAATATCTATGGTTTGAGATAAAATTCGAGATCTGCCTATAATGTTCTCGCGTTTAACGAACATTTTCGAATATTCTAAAATATTCTCAAAAGTTCTGAAGTTCATCGGAGTGTTGCAATTAGTCCGGAGTATTCTTTAACACTTTCCAATATTCCTGAATGATTTAGAGTGTTCTGATGATGATTGTTTGGTTTGTGGGGCGCTCAACTACGCGGTCATCAGCACCCGTACAAAGTCCCAATTGTTTCGCGGTCCAATTTATTTCGCAGTCCACTGTCACGAATGATGAGGATGATGATGATGAAATGATGAGGAAAACAGAAACAAACAGTCCCCGGACAGAGATGATCCCAAACCCGGCCGGGAATCGAACCCGGGACCACGTCATTCGGAAGTACCAACGCTAGCCATGAGACCACGAGCTGCGGACTAGAACGTTCTGGAATGCTGTAGGAAGTTACAGAGTTTTCTTTAACATTTCCTAATACGATGAATGTCTTGGATTTTTTCCGAATGTTTTGAAATATTCTCCGTGTCCTACAAGGATATGGCTAAGTGACAGTACTTTACCTCAAATAAAGCTACGGTTAAATACTTAAGTTTATTTATGAGTGCTTCCTTAAGAGTTTATATGACCTTTCGAGGGCATTTTATTCAGGAAATACTGAAATTTTGCGGTTTCTTCGACATTAATATTTACGACGTTCGCAAATGATCTGGAACTTTCTCAGGAAATATGGTAAATGAAAATGAGGAGCATGCGAAGGATGTTTTCGCGCCAGTACTTACAGTAAGACAGACGAGGTACTGATGCTTGTTAAGGAGCGTCGCAGGAGAAGCTGCAAATTTGAAACTTGTGGTACGGTCTTATGGGACCAAACTGCTGAGGTCATTGGTCCCTAAGTCTATACACTACTTAATCTACTTAAACTAACTTGCGCTATGGACATCACACACACCCATGCCCAAGAGAGGACTCGAACCTCCGACTGGGGGAACCGCACTGACCGTGCCAAGGTGCCTAAGACCACGCGGCTAGCCCGCGCGGCGTGATATTGCAAATCTACATCTACATCGATATCTACATCTACATACATGACCCGCAAGGCACCGTAAGGTTTGTGACGAAGTGTACCCTGTACTAGTTATTATCTGTCCTGTTCCATTTGAAAATAGAGCACTCACTCTGTCTTCAGGCCACGAGTGGCCTACCATGACCATCCGACCGCCGTGTCATCTTCAGAGGAGGATGCGGATAGGAGGGGCGTGGGGTCAGCACACCGCTCTCCCGGTCGTTATGATGGTATTCTTGACCGAAGCCGCTACTTTTCGGTAGAGTAGCTCCTCAATTGCCATCACGAGGCTGAGCGCACCCCGAAAAATGGCAACAGCGCATGGCGGCTGAATGGTCACCCATCCAAGTGCCGGCCACGCCCAACAGCGCTTGACTTCGGTGATCTCACGGAAACCGGTGTATCCATTGCGGCAAGAACGTTGCCCACTCGAAAATAGACCGTGGAAAAAACGACGGCCTATATCCCTCCGTACGAACCGTACTATCTCTAATTTTGTCTCCTTGGTCCTTAGGCGTAATGCACGTTGGCGGCAGTAGAATCGTTATGGAGTCAGCCTCTAGTGCGGGTACTCCGCATTTTCTCAATATTGCTCCTCGAGAAGGTCTCGTTCCCTCAAATGTCTTTAATTTGAGTTCCTGAAGCACCTCCGTTATAGTTGCGTGTTGTTCGAATCTACTGCTTACATATCTAGCAGCCGTCCTTGGAACTACTTCCATGTCTTCCTTCAATCCGGTTGCCCACCTGCTTAGCTGAATGGTAACGTGTTTGGGTACCATGGAGCGGGCACAGGTTCTATTTCCGTCCTGGTTGGAGCTTTTCTCCGCTCGTGGAATGGGTGTTGTGTTGCCCTCATTATCCTTTCATTGCCATCACCGACCCACAGGCCTCCCAAAATGGTATCGCCTGAAATAAAACTCGCAACACGGCGGCCGAACTTCCCCGGATGGATTCTTCCCGGCAATAGTGCCACACATTTCATTTTTCTTTTTAAATCCGACTTGGTGCGGATCCCAAGCAGTCGAACAATACACATCTATACTGCCTTCGAGTAAAGCCCATTTTCGAATTCCGTGATTCGTGTGTGGGAGTTAATGTACAGTTTTAGAAATCAACAAATTGGGTCTAAAAATCATTAAAAGTACAGCTGCTGCAAGATTATTCCTTACCCACAATGACAGAGAAGAAGAGACGTTTCCCAGATTATCACTGGATGAATTAGTTGGTGTCGATGATGATACGAGTTCAACACCTGTTACCACAGATGCAGAAGGTTTTGAGATGGTTTTGAAGTCAAAAGGTATCATCATGATGATGACACGGTCCCATACTCCGAGGAGCGTAGGGGACGATGCGGGAGACCCGCACCGACGTACTCGGCATGGTCCTAATGGAGGTGGTTCGGCATTGCCTTTCTCCGACCGTAATGGGGATGAATGATGATGATGAAGACGACACAGCAACACCCAGTCATCTCGAGGCAGGAAAAATCACTACCCCCACCGGGAATCGAACTCGGGACCCGGTGCGAATGAAGTGAGAACGCTACCGCAAGAAGGTATCACCGATGAAGATAAAAACGAGGAATTTGTTAATGGAAACACCATTGCAGTTGTAGTCTCCACTGCTGCAGAAATACAGAACCTTAGGAAAAGTATGCGCCGCTATTTAGAAGGACATTCTTTCTTTCTTTCTTTTTGCTGGTGCCTTGTCCCGCTGTTTCGCAGGGTCGGCACGGTGAGGAACGGATTTGGCAAGGTTACTTATAACGGGTGGCCGGATGCCCTTCCTGCCGCCACCCTGTACCCAACAATTAGTGTACCCCAGCTGTCTGCGTCGAGTGTAATCCATGGAACAGTGCGAACGGGTACAGACGTCTGCGAGTCGTGTAACTGAGGCGGAACGTGGGGACCAGCCCGGTATTCACCTAGCGGGATGTGGAAAACCGCCTAAAAACCACAGCCAGGCTGGCCGACACACCGGCCGACGTCGGTAATCCGCCGGGCGGATTCGATCCGGGGCCGGCGCGCCTACCCGAGTCCAGGAAGCATCGCATTAGTGCTCTCGGCTAACCTGGCAGGTCATTTAGAAGGCCATTCGAATGACGAAATAAATACATCAAGGTGATACCGAACCATGTTGTCGAACATTTGACGCTTACAAAGGCAGTACAATAAGCAATAACACATTCTTCCCAAAACACAATAATATACGGTGTTTTGACCTTCAGGGTACAGTAGGTATGGAAAATACAAAAGTAAATTTTAAAAGGAAATGGAATTACTTTAGGAAAATTCGACGTGATCAAAACCACTTTTCTTTCAGTTTGACATGTATTGTTCAGTTAGTAACTTTTTAAACACAAAAAGATATTTCGGTCCCTCCAATTTCTTGGAAATGTTTTGACCGTAATTAAAACACCGAAATTGAAATGTCAGGTACAATCAGTTGACCTTTTTATAATATATTATCTATAATATTAGATAATTGTAATACACTCCTGGAAATTGAAATAAGAACACCGTGAATTCATTGTCCCAGGAAGGGGAAACTTTATTGACACATTCCTGGGGTCAGATACATCACATGATCACACTGACAGAACCACAGGCACATAGACACAGGCAACAGAGCATGCACAATGTCGGCACTAGTACAGTGTATATCCACCTTTCGCAGCAATGCAGGCTGCTATTCTCCCATGGAGACGATCGTAGAGATGCTGGATGTAGTCCTGTGGAACGGCTTGCCATGCCATTTCCACCTGGCGCCTCAGTTGGACCAGCGTTCGTGCTGGACGTGCAGACCGCGTGAGACGACGCTTCATCCAGTCCCAAACATGCTCAATGGGGGACAGATCCGGAGATCTTGCTGGACAGGGTAGTTGACTTACACCTTCTAGAGCACGTTGGGTGGCACGGGATACATGCGGACGTGCATTGTCCTGTTGGAACAGCAAGTTCCCTTGCCGGTCTAGGAATGGTAGAACGATGGGTTCGATGACGGTTTGGATGTACCGTGCACTATTCAGTGTCCCCTCGACGATCACCAGTGGTGTACGGCCAGTGTAGGAGATCGCTCCCCACACCATGATGCCGGGTGTTGGCCCTGTGTGCCTCGGTCGTATGCAGTCCTGATTGTGGCGCTCACCTGCACGGCGCCAAACACGCATACGACCATCATTGGCACCAAGGCAGAAGCGACTCTCATCGCTGAAGACGACACGTCTCCATTCGTCCCTCCATTCACGCCTGTCGCGACACCACTAGAGGCGGGCTGCACGATGTTGGGGCGTGAGCGGAAGACGGCCTAACGGTGTGCGGGACCGTAGCCCAGCTTCATGGAGACGGTTGCGAATGGTCCTCGCCGATACCCCAGGAGCAACAGTGTCCCTAATTTGCTGGGAAGTGGCGGTGCGGTCCCCTACGGCACTGCGTAGGATCCTACGGTCTTGGCGTGCATCCGTGCGTCGCTGCGGTCCGGTCCCAGGTCGACGGGCACGTGCACCTTCCGCCGACCACTGGCGACAACATCGATGTACTGTGGAGACCTCACGCCCCACGTGTTGAGCAATTCGGCGGTACGTCCACCCGGCCTCCCGCATGCCCACTATACGCCCTCGCTCAAAGTCCGTCAACTGCACATACGGTTCACGTCCACGCTGTCGCGGCATGCTACCAGTGTTAAAGACTGCGATGGAGCTCCGTATGCCACGGCAAACTGGCTGACACTGACGGCGGCGGTGCACAAATGCTGCGCAGCTAGCGCCATTCGACGGCCAACACCGCGGTTCCTGGTGTGTCCGCTGTGCCGTGCGTGTGATCATTGCTTGTACAGCCCTCTCGCAGTGTCCGGAGCAAGTATGGTAGGTCTGACACACCGGTGTCAATGTGTTCTTTTTTCCATTTCCAGGAGTGTATATACGTTTGCTCACCGTGGTGTACGCATTTTAGTGGCTTGAATATAGAGCTCGTCTAGTTCTGATCACTTTTCTTTAGTGAAAAGGAATTAGTACGACGTCAGAGGGCCTTTTGTTTTCCAAGTTTCTGTAGAATTTCCACTGGAGGGTCGCGAGGATTACACGCCTTTGTTTACGTGCTGCCATTGTGTCCTTTATAGGCGGCGTAAAACCTTTTCGAGGAACTTGGCGAAGTTCCGCAGCGGCGCCGGAGTGAGCAGAGTTAGGCACACAGAGGAGACGTCGGCCACGGTCGCTGCTGGCAACGCAGACGAGAGAGAGCCCTGTTTATGGATCGGCTCGCCCGCGGCCTCTGACGCTGATGCCGGCTGCGGCGGGCGTTCATCACGTGACGCGGGATTGCCCGGACTTCGGAGCTGAGACTCTGGAGGAACTGCGCCACCTCCCGGCTGATTGGGAGGAAGGGGCAGACAAGCTGCTGCAGCTGACGGCTGCAGGCTCCAGCGAGCTGCATTGCTGGAAGAACGGACTTGTCACCTGCAGCTCAGAGAAGGCACCGGCATCTGAATCCTACAAAAACGGTCTGGCGCCACCTGCATATCTGCGAAAGTGTGTTGATCTAGATTCGAGGGGAGCAGGGAACGAAAGAATAAGCGCTATCAAACTACACGAATAACTGTTCGGTGAAACATCGGTGAAGCGACAGGTATGTTTCTAAGAGTGCTGAACTCGACATACCCGTGGAGAATGAAGGTTTTTTACGGTATAACAAATAATGGTTTAATTGGTGAGAAAGATAGTATTTAATTCGACACTAAATCATTTTGCGTTCTTCATAAGCAGGCGCTGTAAGGGCCACACAGAATCAGAATTATACTTCAAATTAATCTTTTAAACATTTAAAGAAAATTTTAATACTTTGCACATATGGTTTTTAAATCCCAGAAACAGAGAGAGAATCAGTATTAACAGAATTTATAAGTTTCACAAAAGTTTTTCGTTATTCAATAGATGAGTTAATAAAGTGCGCAACTCATACGCAATGAATAAAATCGTTAACAATATTAAACAGCAATTTCAGTGCTGAAAACAGATACGTCCGGTTAATAATAAGGCGTTGACATAAATTAGTCTTATTCAGTTTAACACAGACATTCAATTCACACAGTGAGCAAAACTTAAAACCTCGTGGTTATAAGGTGACGACGACACAAATAAATTGCAGATCGCACGCCGGAAGATCTCGTAAGCCCCTTTCAGGGCTTAACTGGAAGCAGTATTAGTTTCTATATTTCGGCTGAGTGGCCAGTAGAGGGAAGCGTCATCCCTGAGAGCTTGTAGGATGTTCCAGGATGAATCGGACAGAATTTCTATTTGGTATGTTGTACTGAAGGGCTGAGAACCCCATCAATCAATATCAGTTTTTCATGTTTTCAGAGCTGGTTTCATCTGCGGATGGTACGCTGAATTACTCTCTTCTGAGAAAGCTGATTTTGTCCAAATGTCTCATAATGTGATATAATAACAGAGTAACAAAAACTCTCTCCATGAAATTACGGTTGTCTTAAGAGCCGTAGTGAGGCGTACTCAAGCAGCCAACAAATTACTCGTACCATGTGATGTAAGCATTCAGCACGGCTTAAGGGTGAATGTGAATTGCTTAAACGGCGTGCAGATAAAGCACAACGGGAAACGAGAGTACGCATTACAAACTCTAAAAACAGTGTTTGCTTGACTATTGAAATGGAGTAAACACTACACCTTCCTCTTCTAACTGCTAATGTTTATTTTTGTAGCCGGCCGGAGTGGCCGAGCGGTTCTACGCGCTACAGTCTGGAACCGCGCGACCGCTACGGTGGCAGGTTCGAATCCTGCCTCGGGCATGGATGTGTGTGTCGTCCTTACGTTACTTAGGTTTAATTAGTTCTAAGTTTTAGGGGACTGATGACCTCAGATGTTAAGTCCCATAGTGCTCAGAGCCACTTGAACCATTTTATTTTTGTACAAGGAAATTCAGGGTGTAAAGTCTCGGAATGCATGATTGTGAACATGATTCAGGACACATGTATTTGTGTGGAGGACACACAGCTCAGAGGGGTACTACTGAAGTGGGGCCATGTCTGTTTTCTTACTCTAAATCAGTAAATACAAAAGGTGACCATTTAATAATATATTCTGATACATATGAAGGACAAAGCACGAACCAGTAGACAGCTTCTCTCTGGGCATATATGTCCATCACTCTAAGCTACAATAACACCAAAAAAATCATAGAATGAGATCATTCTTTTCTTTCCTAATGACTGGGACTTCAATAGTACCGAATTCGCGGAACGCAAACCCAAATCTGTATTTTCAGTAGACCATTTCGCCTTTATTGTTTATTATTGTTATGGATGAAATCCTACAGCAAGTATCAGATGCAATTGGAGATCATAAAATGAAAGCAGTGCTTTTTGCCGATGATCTGATGTTATGGGGAAATTGCGAGAAGGAGGTGCAAGAGCAGTTAGATGTATGGGAGGCAACGGCAGCACAATATGGAATGCATTTCTCTGCAAAGAAAAGTGAAATAATTGTCACAACAAGGAAGAAGAATAGGCCAAATGTGGATATAACTTGTGGAGGGGAGAAACTACAAGTGGTAGAGAACTTCAAGTACATGGGAAGCGCAATGGAAATAAATGAAAGGTGCAGAAAAGCAGGGCAGTTCGACAAATGCATTAGGGGGCTTATTTGGAGCAAGGAGGTGCCACAGAAATCCAAGGGAATGATATACCGAACCTACTTTGTCCCCATATTGGCATACGGAAGTGAGACATGGGTAATGCACAAAAGCGACAAAAGTAGAATACAGGCTAGTGAAATGAAGTTCAAGAGGAGCAGGCTGTGTGTAACAAGACGAGACAGATTGCGAAATGCGTATGTGAGGGAGAGACTAAAGGAGGAACCAGTACAGGACAGGATAGAAAAATCAAGACTGCAGTGGTATGGACACATGAAGAGAATGGATGAGGGAAGAATTCCAAACAGGATGTTTGATCTGCAACTGGAGGGGAAGAGGCCCAGAGGAAGACCAAGAGATAGATGGGTGAAGGGAGTGAAGGAATGTGTGACGAGAAGAGGAGAGAACTGGACGAAGGTGGAAGAGGGGGAATGGTGGAAAGACAGAACACGATGGAGAGGCTTGTGTTCCCGACAGACCCAGCCAGTGGCTGGAAACTGTCCAAGATGATGATGATTACGTAAAATCACAAAAAACTGTAGGATTAAAAATCTTCACCGGTAAAAAATAAAATAAATTTTTTTAATATCAAATACTACACCAAATTTAAATATTCAACATGTAAGGATTATATGAACGCATGAAAGTTTGAATAAGCCAAATGTGTTGCTAGACTACTAGTTGGTGGCGCGGCTATTTAGTTGCAATTAACAAGAGTCATGTTGCTGTACTTTTATGAGAGAACCAGGCTGCCTGACTAGTGTTATGGTGTTACTAATATAGTACTTTCGGTACAACATCATTGACGAAAGCGTGTATTTCCATTACAGTTAGCACATCATTGGCTGAACGTCTGAGACTGTTTGCAAACACGCAGCCGCACAGCTGTTCCGCGTCATGCTTCAGAGAAACGTTCGCGAGGTGAATAAGTGTGTTTTCCTCTTTGATGGCGTCTGTATGAGCCAAAGATTCGGTTAAACACGAGAGCTACCGATCCTCGGTATTAACCAACATGCCGAACCTTCATTCCGCAGTCTACCAAATGCACAACTCCCGTGAACATATGTGCTTATGTATTTGTACTCGCTTTGTCCAGTATCGCAGTTCCATGGACAGGCAATTAGAAGTCATTGTTTAATAACATTACGTTTGTTTATTATTATTTAGCACAAAACAGAAACATGGCTGTCGTCATGTTTATCAATATGACTCATCTGATCAATACTCGCACACTGCTACCTGAAGCTGGCGTCCGTATGTACCGTAACTGAATTGTAAACTCTGCCAGAACACAGGTGAGATGGGTTCTTTTTTATCGTCTTGTCATATAATTATTACAGTGTCTTATAAACCAAATTAGCTTTTGCGCAACTTCCAATGACAATAAAGGCAAGTATTCAGTATGATTCACAGTTGTTGTTGTTGTGGTCTTCAGTCCTGAGACTGGTTTGATGCAGCTCTCCATGCTACTCTATCCTGTGCAAGCTTCTTCATCTCCCAGTACCTACTGCAACCTACATCCTTCTGAATATGCTTAGCGTATTCATCTCTTGGTCTCACTCTACGATTTTTACCCTCCACGCTGCCCTCCAATGCTAAATTTGTGATCCCTTGATGCCTCAAAACATGTCCTACCAACCGATCCCTTCTTCTAGTCAAGTTGTGCCACAAACTCCTCTTCTCCCCAATTCTATTCAATACCTCCTCATTAGTTACGTGATCTACCCACCTTATCTTCAGCATTCTTCTGTAGCACCACATTTCGAAAGCTTCTATTCTCTTCTTGTCCAAACTGGTTATCGTCCATGTTTCACTTCCATACATGGCTACACTATATACAAATACTTTCAGAAACGACTTCCTGACACTTAAATCTATACTCGATGTTAACAAATTTCTCTTCTTCAGAAACGATTTCCTTGCTATTGCCAGTTTACATTTTATATCCTCTCTACTTCGACCATCATCAGTTATTTTACTCCCTAAATAGCAAAACTCCTTTACTACTTTAAGTGTCTCATTTCCTAATCTAATCCCCTCAGCATCACCCTATTTAATTTGACTACATTCCATTACCCTCGTTTTGCTTTTGTTGATGTTCATCTTATATCCTCCTTTCAAGACACTGCCCATTCCGTTCAACTGCTCTTCCAAGTCCTTTGTTGTCTCTGACAGAATTACAATGTCATCGGCGAACCTCAAAGTTTTTACTTCTCCATGAATACCTACTCCGAATTTTTCTTTCATTTCCTTTACTGCTCGCTCAATATACAGATTGAATAACATCGGGGAGAGGCTACAACACTGTCTCACTCCTTTCCCAACCACTGCTTCCCTTTCATGCCCCTCGACTCTTATAACTGCCATCTGGTTTCTGTACAAATTGTAAATAGCCTTTCGCTCCCTGTATTTTACCCCTGCCACTTTCAGAATTTGAAAGAGAGTATTCCAGTTAACGTTGTCAAAAGCTTTCTCTAAGTCTACAAATGCTAGAAACGTAGGTTTGCCTTTTCTTAATCTTTCTTCTAAGATAAGTCGTAAGGTTAGTATTGCCTTACGTGTTCCAACATGTCTACGGAATCCAAACTGTTCTTCCCCGAGGTCCGCTTCTACCAGTTTTTCCATTCGTCTGTAAAGAATTCGCGTTAGTATTTTGCAGCTGTGACTTATTAAACTGATAGTTCGGTAATTTTCACATCTGTCAACACCTGCTTTCTTTGGGATTGGAATTATTATATTCTTCTTGAAGTCTGAGGGTATTTCACCTGTCTCATACATCTTGCTCACCAGATGGTAGAGTTTTGTCAGGACTGGCTCTCCCAAGGCCGTCACAGTATAAAAATAGAATTCAGTTGTCCTCACAGAATGCCGGGCCACATCGCGAGAAAATTATGTTTGTAAACTATTGATTGAAACGGGCAGATATGCGGTACAAGGGCTAATGACATACGAAAACGAAAATCGCTACAAATATGTCAACATAAAATCACGCTGAATGTGGTTGATAAAGGTATCAAAAAGATTGCATTTAATACTTTCATTACCAACATGAACTAAAACTAAAACACCGCCCGAACAGGCCATGAAGGCGGAACGGTACGGACGGGCTGCCGTGCCATCCTCAGTCCCATAGGCGTCACTGGATGCGGATATGCAGGAGCATGTGGTCATCACACGTCTCTCCCGACCGTAAGTCAGCTTACGAGACCGACCATTACGGAGTAGGCAAAGTATATTTTAAGTTTTCGATGCCTTCTATAGATTTTTAACGAACGATTCTTAATCAACGCATCATCTTCTAGTTGAAACAAAGAAACTGTAATGAGGTAGTCTGACCTCTTAGACTGTGGCTCTGCAGTGGCTTCAGAATGGTGTTTTACAGAAACTGTTTTACATGTAGTGCTCTCATATCACTAATTTGTTGGATTAGTTCACTAGAGCTATCCTCGAGAGGACAAACGTTACAAAATTTGTATTACGGAAACAAAATGAGACAACTTGAATTAGACGAAAAAATCTGATGAAATGGATGTAAGCAATAAGAGTAATATGAAAGCAATTTTACGTTGTAGCCAAAATGACTGTTACCTCACACCAGAAGCAAATTTTATTAAGCGAAAATGTAGGTTATGTTGCATGAAGAGCCTAACGTCTGAAGTAATGGAATGTTCGAGTTGCATAAGCAAAGAAGAATTTGAGATATGATTAGTGATACAAAGAGAACGCAGATCGAATCGTCCGGACGAATCTCTTATAAATCAGTTTGATCTTCATCATTACTTAATTGTGATACAAATCATTATCTGCTGCGGTGTAAACCTTACAATCCAATATCTAATTTCTGTATCTGAGTTTCACCATGATGGAATCTGTAGTGGACTGTTAAGGCAGCCAGTCCACAGTGACGGGTAGCCGAAAGGCACACGTACACACACGCCGACTGGCGTGAAGTCTGAAACAGGATACGTGATGAAAGCTATAAAGAAAAGAACGGAGCTTCTCGTATACTTAACTTTAATTTCTTGTTGTACATTGCTCTTGATAATACAAGGGAGACTCTCTCCACATATGGTTAATGGCGCCTTGCTAGGTCGTAGCCATAGACTTAGCTGAAGGCTATTCTAACTGTCTCTCGGCAAATGAGAGAAAGGCTTCGTACGTGTAGTCGCTAGCAATGTCGTCCGTACAACTGGGGCGAGTGCTAGAACGTCTCTCGAGACCTGCCTTGTGGTGGCGCTCGGTCTGCGATCCTGACAGTGGCGACACGCGGGTCCGACATGTACTAATGGACCGCGGCCGATTTAAGCTACCACCTAGCAAGTGTGGTGTCTGGCGGTGACACCACAGAATCCATCTGGAATCTTCCCGTGTCTCAAGGCGTATTCCAAAGATACCTCAGCCTCTTGTGATTTCCTAATTACCAGCTGAAATTTATTGCCAAACTCAGATAGCCTTCCTCCTCTGTCATTCTTACGACAGAACCGAAATCCTCCCGTAACTATATCATTTATAGTTCTCCTATTACCGCATTCCAGCTCCTCAAATATTATATTATCATATCCCTTTACATAGTGTACATAGTTAGTCTACGTGATTATCCATTGAAAAGGAAACTCACACTTTCAGATGTGTGAAGCAGACTGCGGACCTTCGCAGACAGGTCCAAGCATCTGAGTTGATCTGTCTGTAAGAAAGATGCAAAAATTAGATTTATGACTTGTTTAATAGCTAACTGAAAAGCATAAGAAATAAAATTACATTTATATTTCCATACGTAGTAAAGCGCCATTAGGTGCCTGACGAAGGGTGCCTTGCACCATTCCCGTTCGTCCCGTATACTGTCCTGTTCGGAGAATCAACTGTGTGAAGGGAGATTCAAAAGTAACTGCACGGTCTTGAAGGTTCTCATGTATGCATCAAAATAAAAGTAAAATATTAACTATCGTTTTGTCCGAAATTGCATTATTTCTGATTTATGCAGGGGAGAAGGGATCACAAATGCAACGCAAACAATACAAAATTAATTCTTCTCAGAAAGCAAAGTCACGAAGGGACCCGAAATTCAACACAACTACGTACTACAAATTTTCCCCAGAACATGTTCGATACGATACCCACGTACACGAAGACAATGAGTGCCGTGCTGAACGTCTTACGGTTCTCGGAACGTTTCAGGTTCCGTTCACCTCATTCTACACAGTTACACAGCCATTCTCAGTTCGATCTATCACTTATCGGGATATGCGACACTGACATAATTTCTTGCCCCTTCCCCCCCCCCCCCCCCCCTCCGACTGAAATGTGCAGAGGCACCGTCGTGCGTAACCCGTATGTCGGTTCGTGCAGCGAGTGGGACAACACGAATACCACCACCCAATTGATGTTCGAAAACCTATCGATACACTCTGCTAGTCAGCAGTCGCTGTGGAATAACATGCTGTCCGTGTAACTGGTAACCCATTATACGACAACAAATGTTCCTCTGCAGAAGGACGTCGATATCCTCGTACTGAAATTAAGCGAGGATTCTCATACGCCCACACGTGCATGTTTTGAGCATTCACGGACCCACATCGGTAAAGAGGCTCTCATCTGTAAACAGCACCCGATGACCGAGTAGTGGATCAGCAGTTTGGCGCTCAATAAACGATTGACAGAAATTCTGAGAGCTAGGTTGGTCTACATGTGTCGTCTCCTGTACGTTCTACAGGTGAAAAGGGTGACATTGCTGTCTACGAAGCAGGCGCCATACAGCTAAGGAACCCCTACAGTGGCGCCTATACGGGGTGTCTTATGGTCGGACCTTCTCAACACCCAATCCATCCAGCTCAGGTCAACATAAACCTGCCACATTCCTTTAGACACTTGTCCACAGCTGTGAAAGTCTGATGGTTTGGTACACTTCTGTTTAGAAACATTTACCTATACGGTAGTGTTGCTGCTGGTGCATTGTCTTCTACTTCATACGCTCGTATTCACCGTGTGAGTACTCCAGCGTACCGTCTGCAACGACAGCAGTGTATGAACTACCGACTGGATGAATATACATCTGGTGCCGCTACACAACAACAGCGCCATATAGTAGAAATCAAGTAGACGGAGGCATTTCGTGCCAGAATCAATCGAGCATTGTAAATCCGTGCACACAGCAACATCAGTCCATATGCAGGCGATCACCACGCATCAAAAATCTGTACTCTCTCATGATGTAAGTGTTACGACAAATGACATTATGCATCATAACACGGAAATAAAGTCAATTTCAGACAATACTTTATTCAGCATTTTACTCCTACTTTGATGCGTACATTATGTGCAGTCCTGATGATTCGACTGCTCACCGACCAGCGCAGCGCTGCGAAAAGACATCGAGAAGTCGCTGATGCTCGCGCCAATGGAAAGAGCGGGCATCGCCACACGCTGACTTAACTAGCCGCCCATCGCTAGTAGGGCCCAGTTCGGTCGCAGACTTGGGAAGCATCAGGACTCAGTAACAGGAAGACGATACTTTGCCTACGTTCTGCGAGTAGTAATAGTGGATAAAAGTAATTGCAAGTAGGAGGCATGGGAATCACATCAAGCCACCTCACAAAAAGAAGTTAGGTTTCTTTTCTTTTTAGAAATAAACTGTCCTCTTAGAAAGTGTTTTGTACAGGTGATTTTGGATTCATGCCACCGGTCATCGCAACTTGTCTCCTTCCTTGTTTATGTCGGTGCTGAGTCCCACAGTAGCCGACACAATATGATGCTTCTACAAGGTGTGTATAGCTACTTTTGAATCACCCTGTGTAAGCATCCGTACGGGTCGTGATTTCTCTCGTCTTGCGCGATGTCGCGATTCTCTTACCGGGAGGTGTGTGGAAATATTTAAAACTGTCTCTCTGCTCGCACACTCCTAATAGAAAACTTATTAAGTTCTTTAGCTCGAGTGAAACTATCTGCGTCTGGATCATAGTATTTAAGTACCCAGAATACTCGCAATGAATTATTAATGTACTGTCTTCACTGCTATGCCCAGTATCGTCATCTGACTGCCTTCAAATCATATCTACGCAAATCTCTTTTGCCACGACTGCTCTTAAGAATAAATACTTTGGTCCTGTCACAATTATTTTTCCACGTGAAAATAAAACTGCTCAGTATATTAAATTTCAGATCAGTGTTCACACTGCCATACTTTAATTCAGACACTTTCTGTGGTGTCACCGCCAGACACCACACTTGCTAGGTGGTAGCCTTTAAATCGGCCGCGGTCCGTTAGTATACGTCGGACCCGCGTGTCGCCACTATCCGTGATTGCAGACCGAGCGCCGCCACACGGCAGGTCTAGTCTAGAGAGACTCCGTAGCACTCGCCCCAGTTGTACAGCCGACTTTGCTAGCGATGGTTCACTGACTACATACACTCTCCTTTGCAGGGATGACAGTTTAGCATAGCCTTCAGCTACGTCATTTGCTACGACCTAGCAAGGCGCCATATTCAGTTACTATGTCTTCTGAACAAATAATATTGTGACTCATGTACCGTCAAGAGCGACGTTCATCATTAATGGATTAAAGTTAAGTATCAAACTAATTACGTCCGCTTTCTGAATTCTAATTCCTTGTCATGTTCCAGACCTCACGTCAGTATAGTCCTTCCCTCCTCACGCCAGCCTGCGCAAGCTAAAACGCGTGCATTTCGGCCTCCATTCGTAACACGGTGTTGGCTCTTCTGCCAACACAACACTTTCAAGCAATTAAAAATAGCGAAAACGGTTGTAACCACTTTCTAAATATATTTTCGAATAATTAATACAAACTGTGCCGTATATTTCCCTGGCGAATCTGCAATGTTTCAGTTTGTAACGCCGGAAATGCATATCCTCCTATTTCCATCTATTGTACTGTAAATTTTTTTCCTTTATTTGTTACCTGAAGATATGATATTTCTGTGTCTTTATATATTGTAATTGTTTTACTATTTATGTATTTATGTCGATGTATAATTGGTTTCTTTTGTAAATATTATTTGTACTTTTACGCTGGGTCTTGCCAAGGGAAAACTGTGCTATCGAACGATTACATCGATAGGTCGTGTGGAGAACCAAAGTGTTTAGGATCTTTGGTAGTGTTAACTCTGCCGCATGGAGCGCGGGCAGAGAGAGTCTGGCTGGAGTAGGGCGGTGGAGCAGGTGTGTTGTGTGACGCTCCCGCGAGTTGCCGCCGTTCGGGGTTTGGCCGCATGTAATTGCGCTCGACTTGCTATGATAGTTTCTGACACGGTGTCGCGGATGGGAAGCATTAGCTGGCGCACATCAAGAGCCCGTTTCGCCTGGTGACAGTGTCGAGAAGAAGGCGCGCCAACATCCAGCTTCTGCAACAGCGACGGCAGACAATGAGTGACTGTCGCCACCTCCTCGATCGACGACTTCAAACCTTTAATCAACCAATAAGGAAGACTGGAAGCACGTTAAGTTTTAGAACTGTATGGCAGACCTCAGCTTTTCAAATTTTTCTCGCTAAATTACAGCAACGTAGCATGAACCTTTGTTGCTCATTGTCCCAATTGCATTACCAACCAGGGTCCCTTCCTTTTCCGGAATGAACCCAAGTGTCGTTGAAATTCAAACGCCAGCATTAAAGTAATATCATTCCATTTCACTGCTTTAACATCAAAGTTCAGTTAAAGTATTCATAGCTGGCTCCAATATTTAAATTACACAAGCACAAATTAAGAGTGCGAGTTTTGTTACCATATTTTAGCTTACCTGTGACTGCAGCTCAGCTTGGTACATACTAAATTTTACTATTGTTAATTGTTCAGAATCATTTAATTCAAGTTCAAAGTTAAATCTTTTATTTCTAAATTGCGTAGATTAAAGTAGCTTTTGAAAAGATTGTTGAGGTAGCCCGAGACTAACCTTATTTTACTGAATTTCGTAGTGCTTCAGAAACAAAGTTCACTATTAATTTCAATCACTAAATTAACTTTCAGTTTTCCGGTTTTATAAATTCTTTTGCTAAATTAAGTCAGAGTGTAACGAAATTTATTAGTTCTGACAAACGTTCAGTTTTCACACAACACGTGTCAACCTTCAGTTGCCACGCTTTTAGTGCTAATTATATGTGCATTAATCTTTCATTTTCAGTTATTATAGTAGTTGTTCATAGGACTGGCGACCGTAATTTCCCCAAATCTGAAATATGTAATTAACGCCAATTAACTGTTAACGTAACGACCGCACATTTACTTTCTTTATTAATTTTACCCTTTTCTCAAAATTAATTTCCACCAATTTCATTTGCATTTTTCCTTTCATTTAGATGTAACCCTTTCCTCCCTCTTTACCGACAAATTAACTTCGGTGA
Source organism: Schistocerca nitens (assembly GCF_023898315.1). Classification (NCBI taxonomy): domain Eukaryota; kingdom Metazoa; phylum Arthropoda; class Insecta; order Orthoptera; family Acrididae; genus Schistocerca; species Schistocerca nitens. Next base: position 479,678,160 of record NC_064622.1, on the reverse strand, counting down.
CGATTGCTTTTCCCAAATTTCCATTAGGTACACGCGGTTTAATATTTCACTGTCATTAAGGTCGATAAGTGAGGGGGAGGTTTCAAGTTCAAATCAGATTCAATGCTGAACATAATATACTGACGCAAAAACATTACGACCATTGCTGACCGCACGCCCAATGCCGCCCTGTCGCGTTGCGGGCACGTGACGCGGTAACAAACGCACGAAAGCGGAGCAGACACGGACGGGGGATCACAAGAGCGAAGACATAGGCTGCATTTGCCGAAACCCATTGAGATAAGCTACTTTGACAAAGCGCAAATTATTTCTACGCAAAGCGAGTATCTCGAAACCGACGAACCTGGCCGATACTTAACGTGTAACTGACGTGAGCATCTTCGATAAGAGGTAGAAGAACACCGAAAGTATCACTAGGCGCAGAATGATTGGACGTTCACGACTCGTCACAGAACGTGCGGATCGGAGACTTGTTTCCTTTTCAAAGTCGGATAGACTGTGATTCGTGGCATTTATGCCGAATGAGCGTAATGCTGATGCACGCACAAGTGTTTCGCAGCACACCGTTCATCGTGCGTTGTTGAAAATTGAGCTCCGCAGCAGACCACTCCTACGTGTTCACACGTTGACCCAACGAAATCAAAAACATGTTCAAATGTGTGTGAAATCTTATGGGACTTAACTGCTAAGGCCATCAGTCCCTAAGCTTACACACCCATGCCCAAGGGAGGACTCGAACCTCCGCCGGGACCAGCCGCACAGTCCATGACTGCAGGGTCTTAGACCGTTCGGTTAATCCCGCACGGCTCCCAACGTAATCGCCAATTACGTTTGCAGTGGGCACGGGATCATCAGAATTCAACAGTCGATCAATGAAAACCTGCCGCCTCTTCGGGTGAATCACATTTTTCCTATATTAATTCGATGGTGGTCTCCACAAAGGTTGTTATCGAGTTGAAAGGCCGTCAAAACGTGCAGCGCGCCAAGGACGCAGGCTGGTGGGAGCAGTATTAAGCTGTGGGAGACAGTCTCCTGCGCTTGCATGGGACCTGTGGTAGTATTCGAAGACACGCTGACAGCCGGCCGAAGTGGCCGTGCGGTTAAAGGCGCTGCAGTCTGGAACCGCAAGACTGCTACGGTCGCAGGTTCGAATCCTGCCTCGGGCATGGATGTTTGTGTTGTCCTTAGGTTAGTTAGGTTTAACTAGTTCTAAGTTCTAGGGGACTAATGACCTCAGCAGTTGAGTCCCATAGTGCTCAGAGCCATTTGAACCATTTGAACACGCTGACAGCTACAAACCATCTACATACCCTCATGCTTGATGTATTCCCCGACAGTGATTTCATTTTTCACCTACATCTACAGCTACATCTACATTCATACTCCGCAAGCCACCCAACGGTGTGTGGCGGAGGGCACCTTACGTGCCACTGTCATTACCTCCCTTTCCTGTTCCAGTCGCGTATGGTTCGCGGGAAGAACGACTGTCTGAAAGCCTCCGTGCGCGCTCTAATCTCTCTAATTTTACATTCGTGATCTCCTCTGGAGGTATAAGTAGGGGGAAGCAATATACTCGATACCTCATCCAGAAACGCACCCTCTCGAAACCTTGCGAGCAAGCTACACCGCGATGCAGAGCGCCTCTCTTGCAGAGTCTGCCACTTGAGTTTATTAAACATCTCCGTAACGCTATCACGGTTACCAAATAACCCTGTGACGAAACGCGCCGCTCTTCTTTGGATCTTCTCTATCTCCTCCGTCAACCCGATCTGGTACGGATCCCACACTGATGAGCAATACTCAAGTATAGGTCGAACGAGTGTTTTGTAAGCCACCTCCTTTGTTGCTGGACTACATTTTCTAAGCACCTCCCAATGAATCTCAACCTGGTACCCGCCTTACCAACAATTAATTTTATATGATCATTCCACTTCAAATCGTTCCGCACGCATACTCGCAGATATTTTACAGAAGTAACTGCTACCAGTGTTTGTTCCGCTATCATATAATCATACAATAAAGGATCCTTCTTTCTATGTATTCGCAATACATTACATTTGTCTATGTTAAGGGACAGTTGCCACTGCCTGCACCAAGTGCCTATCCGCTGCAGATCTTCCTGCATTTCGCTACAATTTTCTAATGCTGCAACTTCTCTGTATACTACAGCATCATCCGCGAAAAGCCGCATGGAACTTCCGACACTATCTACTAGGTCATTTATATATATTGTGAAAAGCAATGGTCCCATAACACTCCCCTGTGGCACGCCAGAGGTTACCTTAACGTCTGTAGACGTCTCTCCATTGATAACAACATGCTGTGTTCTGTTTGCTAAAAACTCTTCAATCCAGCCACACAGCTGGTCTGATATTCCGTAGGCTCTTACTTTGTTTATCAGGAGACAGTGCGGAACTGTATCGAACGCCTTCCGGAAGTCAAGAAAAATAGCATCTACCTGGGAGCCTGTATCTAATATTTTCTGGGTCTCATGAACAAATAACGCGAGTTGGGTCTCACACGATCGCTGTTTCCTGAATCCATGTTGATTCCCACATAGTAGATTCTGGGTTTCCAAAAACGACATGATACTCGAGCAAAAAACATGTTCTAAAATTCTACAACAGATCGACGTCAGAGATATAGGTCTATATTTTTGCGCATCTGCTCGACGACCCTTCCTGAAGACTGGGACCACCTGTGCTCTTTTCCAATCATTTGGAACCCACCGTTCCTCTAGAGACTTGCGGTACACGGCTGTTAGAAGGGGGGCAAGTATAGTTATCCCTATCTCGCAGCCAAAATCGTGCTACAGTGGTTTGAAAAGCGTTATAGTGAACTCACGAATTTTGCCTGATGTACATTATGCAAAGGTCATCTGAATTCTATCAAGCGCCGTCACCGCGTGAGCAATTCAGCGTCCAATTATTTACACGGAGCCGGCCGCGGTGGTCTCGCGGTTCTAGGCGCGCAGTCCGGAACCGTGGGACTGACTGCCTCGGGCATGGATGTGTGTGATGTCCTTAGGTTAGTTAGGTTTAAGTAGTTCTAAGTTCTAGGGGACTGATAACCACAGCAGTTGAGTCCCATAGTGCTCAGAGCCATTTGAACTTACACGGATTACGCGACCCGGGCGTAGACACCAATGCCACATAGCTTCGGAAACCTACCAACAGTCAGAACCCTGAAACGCACAACCAGTGAAGCATTTCGTTCCGAAGGCTGACAAACAAGCTATTAAGTAGATGGTCATAATGTTTTGGTTAATCGGTGTGAAAGCTGGTAACACTACGTCACCCAGTCAACTATACAGCGCAAAGTCTGATCGGTATATAATTTTTTTTAATATCTTGACTGCATTGTTTATCGTCCCCACTCCAATGAATTCTGCTACCTTTATTATTTATTAGAGTAAAATTGACGTCCTGACGGTCAACGTAGGAGAACTGTCACAGCGGCAAGAATTTCCAGAATGACGACGACGTGATGTACAAGGCACACCGGTTCCTAAACAGCCAAAATGTAGGTTTATAAAACCAAGATTCCGCTAAGTCCGTTGCTGGGAAGAAAATGTGACGCCATGAAGTTTGCATATATAGAGAACTTTTTGTGGCCACAAGTTTATTTCTGCGAGGTGACAATTACAGCTCTATGGGTATCTCTCGTTTGACGAGTAATCATTCAGATATTTCGCTTTCGACCTGCGCATGCTCGTCCGACGGCCAGGCAGGCAAACCGCCACACGTTATCAGCAGAACTGGCCGTCTCTACTCGCATCCAAGCCAAGGTCTGCCCAGTCCTAGCAGGAGTCTTGCTTGCCTGCCGTCTTCCGATTATACTACCCTACGTATCAGTTTATTCTGTACGTTTTCAATGAGTAGGTTACCCTAAAATCACGAGGCTCAATGAAATACATGTTCACTTTACGTCATCGTAGACCAGAAAGTTATGGCCTTTATTTCTTTTTTTTCCTTCCGGAGTTTTTCCGGCTTATTTATTTATTTTAGATACAACGGTATCCTCTGTTCATAAATGGCTCTGAGCACTATGGGACCTAACATCTGAGGTCATCAGTCCCCTAGAACTTAGAACTACTTAAACCTAACCTAAGGTCATCACACACATCCATGCCTGAGTCCGGATTCGAACCTGCGACCGTAGCAGTCGCGCGGTTCCAGACTGTAGCGCCTAGAACCGCTCGGCCACCGCGGCCGGCGGTATCCTCTGTAACTGTATCTCCTTTCGACTAGTACTGGCTGTTCTCGATCCGAACCATCATCAGGTCACCTCTAATACTTGTTTCCTGCAATAAACCGAAACATGTCTGTAAATCGAGATCCTTTTCACCTAAACACTTGAGCAAGCAATGAAAATTAATGCTCCAAAACTAGCTGCAATATTGTAATATATTTCTTTAAATATTTCCGCTTACTGCCATTAGCAAGTGATGTGTAGCTGCATCTACAGTAATATGTTTCTGCAATGTGTTGGTAACGCCTAAAAGTAAAATTATTACTAATATATGGCAGAAATGTAATGTGGTCGTCACTTCCACCTGGACGTCACTTGATAATGGCAATAAGTGGAACCAGCGTATCGTGTAAAGTATACAAAGAAAAAAATTATCTTATTTGTAACCTTTATTTTCATTGTATCTGATACCGACGTATACTATGCTGTTGGCCCAGCGGAACGAAAAGGCTATTATATCGCAGTGTAAACTGAAATAAGATTATGGAAGTCTAATTTCTGCAACCTCTGCCCAATATGACTTATGTTGTAGCAATTCTAATTACTTTTCGAGGATGTGTATTCCGGGTTTGCTGAATTCATTCTAACGGGCCAAAAGAGTTCATCCTGCATACCTCAAACGCATTTTAGCAAACACTAAGTTCATGTTTAGAGTTACATATAGCTAAAAAAATTATGTTTCAAAGAAGAAAAGGAGAAGCCTTCATTCATACTAAGCTTTCTTCGCACTAAGTTGCATAAATTCAGACTGTGCTTTTTTAACATCGAATCACCGACTTTTTTTTTTTGCTGTTTCAATCAATGTTTTCCCTAAATTTAGAAAGCTCGTATACTGCTAAGTGTCCTCAAGTCCATAGTACGGATTCCCACACATTTGTCAGTCCCTTTGTCCTCTTTCAAAATATTTATGAAGTGAGGAAACTTCTCCTTAGATTTATAAACATGCAACCGACTTTAGGTCCCCAAATGAGTATTTAGTAACATTGTACTCAATTTGCATTGCGAGACACGTACTGACGTATTGGAAGCTGCCTAATAAACATATAAAAACACTTCCACTGCTGTATTTGGACTCAGTTTCGTGCCTAGTATATATTCCCCATTTCTTAAATTGTCCTCGATCTCCTTTAACTTTGGTTTGTTCACATCGTTGCTCCCACCGTTATGGTAACTGAGCTGTAGTGAAACTACCTACGCAGACATATACTTGGCAATTCTGTAGTCACGTTGGATTGACAGCGCAACCTGTTGTTACGTGCAACAGACTAAACGGATCCTGTGAAGTTTGCCAGGCTTGCGGAAATCCATGCTGCTTCAACCACTGTGCTTCAGTACACGTGGACTCTTGTGTCTCCGTTGCGACAGATTGAGCTGCTTTACTAGTTGCGGCGGAAACAGGGATAGTCAGGTTCGTTGGCGAACTTGTACACCTCTGGTGATGTTAGACACCCTTCAAATTTCGAAACAGTGCTGATAAATCGTAAGCGGAAAGAAGTTTGGAAACATGGTTACTTCCCTGCTGTGGTTTCTTTTCGTTTCAAGCAGACTGATTTGTCAGCACAAATATTTACTCTCGTTCGATCTGTTCTGCCAACCTTTTGCTGATGGAGTTGATCGGCACTTGTGTCGTGTTACACACACACACACACACACACACACACACACACACAGAGAGAGAGAGAGAGAGAGAGAGAGAGAGAGAGACGATGAAGAGGGGTGAGGCGAAGTGTGGATCGCGGGAGACACACACACACACACACACACACACACACACACACGAGCCGAGCCTCGCATCCGGCCAGTTACGTGCCGGTCAGTGTTTAAAGTCGCTGCGCGCCGACGCGACGTGCGAAAACAAACGCGGCGTTTTATCGCCCGGCGTCGCGCCGCTGTGCGCCGCTTGGCTTCCGCGGTGGCGCCCGGCGGGGACGTGCAAAGAGCCAATGGGCGCCGGGCACGTTCCTCTCTGGGCTGCGGGTCAGCTTACAGCTTCATGCGAGAGCCGATTTATTGGTCTGGCAAATGTCCATAAAAAGACTGCGAAATTAATGAATTGGCGTCTGTGGTTTCGCGTGGTTCTCTAATGCTTTTGTTCAAAATATCTGTTGGCGTAACTCCTCAGGTCAAACTTGCGCCTACTTCATTTTTACAAAAGCAACAAAAGAAAAAGTTGTACAAATATTTTTGTTATTATTATTATTAAAACTTTGAACATAGCCGCTAAGGTTCAGTGACCGTGTCAGAATTATATTAGAACAAATAAGCCCTCGGTCACAAATATTAAGTCAAAATTGACCAGGTTTCGACGCTACTATGAGCGTCATCTTCAGAAATTAACTAACTGTTCTAAAACATATTAGGTATATAATACATTAATAAAATTAAAGTTTGTACTCACTGGATAGATGCAGTACTTACAAGTCACATTTTAAAAAAAAAGCTAAGCCGGAAAGGCGACGTCATGAATAGCTGTAAATAAGATGGCGAGCCCTTGTTTACTCAAGTACGAGCAGCTCTTAGCGGCTCGCCATCTTATTTACAACTATTCATGACGTCGCCTTTCCGGCTTAGATTGTTTTTTTTTTTTTTTTTTTTTTTTTTTTAATGTGACTTGTAAGTACTGCATCTCTCCAGTGAGTACAAACTTTAATTTTATTAATGTATTATATACCTAATATGTTTTAGAACAGTTAGTTTCATTCTGAAGACGACGCTTAGCGTAGAAACCTGGTCAATTTTGACTTAATGTCTGTGACCGAGGGCTTATTTGTTCTAATATTATTATTATTATTATTATTGTTTCAATTTGGATAACTCAAGGCGACGTGAAATAGTTCGTTATGACAGCAGATTCTTTTCCTTTACAGATTTCCAAAATATCCTTCTTTGTTGCTGTTGTTCTTTTTTACTGCTAACCATGTCTCTCCTCTCCATTTTTTGCTTTCTCCTAGACACCTTTGACTATATCTTTTTCCTGAATTCATTTATGTTCTCTACGTCTTCCTCTGTTATGCCCAACTCTTGTAGATCATTATTAACTCCATTAAACCATGAAATCTTGGTTTTGGATTTTCGTCAAAAAACTGAAGATTTTTCATCAGCCTCTTGTTATCCGTTCTTTTGAAATCTGATATTCCATTTTATCATTGTATCTAAACAGTCCAGGTAGATTAGTCTGATCACCGCCTGCGTTCCACGCCAACGTGCAATATCTACTCACAGACGGTAGGTGGCAGCACAAATAGTAGACGGCATATAAAACAAGTCCAGGGTAGGCATAAAATAATGGGGAATCGGGCCGATATATGTTACGTCCTAAAGGCCACGGTCGTTGGCTTTCGGGCAATGGTAAAAGCATTTCCGAAGCGGATGGTGGTGTGTATGGCGTGAAACTTCTGGAAGCAAAAACCCCGCAACATTCTATGCAGGGCTGGAGAAGGAAACGTTATGGTATAAGGAATATTTTCGTTGAATTTCCTGGCTGATCTCGTCATTGTGGAAGACATAATGGATATGCAGTTTGTTTTTCCTCGGCGCGATGGTATCTACCAGCAGGGCAACGCAACACGTTACACAGCATACGTGCGTTGTCCGAAGAGCACCAAGAGCAGTTTACCGTGCTCCCCTGCCCCTCTAACTCGCCGGATTTAAAGCCAATGGAGAATAGATGGGACCACCTCAATCGGATTCTTGACGGCATGGATGCTCAAATAAAATGGTTAAAATGGCTCTGAGCACTATGGGACTTAACTTCTGAGGTCATCAGTCCCCTAGAACTAAACCTAACTAACCTAAGGACATCACACACATCCATGTCCGAGGCAGGATTCGAACCTGCGACCGCAGCGGTCGCGCGGTTCCAGACTGTAGCGCCTAGAACCGCTCGGCCACCCGAGCCGGCCATTGATCCTCATCCGAGCGCAGCTGCCCGCGGCTCCCAAGTCGACACGGCTTCACATCCCAGCCGGTATCTTCCGGAACATCACTGACACTCTCCCTGCACGTGTCGTTGGCTATTCTGGATTCTGACAGGTGGTCACATTAATGTGACTGGACTGTGTACTACTCTCTCCGTTTTCTCAAACATCTCCTACTTGCTTCTCACTTTGCAAATTCAGTTATCGTGTTTTGGACCCCTAATCTTTTCCAATTATTCCGTTTCTTTCCTCTTTAAATTGCTTAACCGTTCGGCTTAACCGTTTCATGTATAAACGTACATAGTTTTTGTTACTGCATTGTAACGCCAAATTTTTTTTATTAGTAATAAATAATTGTTTTTATTTTATACGTTCTCTTTTAAGTGCATTCCCACTTCCATTTTTATGGCTCCATTTATTTCAGGTGCATTATTCAGAGCATCTGACTGCATTATTTCTCCCACGTATTTAAATCTTGATCTTTGTTTAGTTTCCCATATTTTTATTCTAAGTATTTTGGTACATCATGAACGTTGATCATGTACAACAATTATTATTTCTCAAAACACTTCTTATAAAATTTATAAACTTGTTTAGTTTCGAAATATTTCTTGAGAAATGCTTCTCTAGTGTTAGGTTTTATGTCTAATCATGGATTTGGATGGATTCAACAGCTTCATAAAGGATGAAAATTGCTGTCCTTCCATTTCTTGAAGAAGTATGAGGTGTTAGGAGGTACACCTGATACACCTGATAAATACTGGAAAATGGGCGTTAATTAATGCTTCCCCTGTCAAACAGTCAATAGGTAGATTTACTGTGTAACACCTGGGATCGTCATGATGAAGAATGATGCCTCAGTTTCGACTGCATTTCCTCGTTTTATCGATTACTTTGCCAGGTTCTGATTCAGGTTTATGCATATCCCTGTAAGCTATTAAGGCGTGATCTTTGCGGTGAACTGACAGTTCCCCCTAAGATGATGTGAATTATTAAACAGAAGTTGCAAAATGGGTGACTTTAAGATATATCTGTACCTGTTGACAGGTGGCACAGTCGTACACGAAATATGGACGTCGTATCTCACGAAGACATAATAAGTAGGATTGAATACATCTATGGAATAAACCACGAGGTCACAATAAAGTCTTGTTCATTACTATAATTCATGTACTAAGCTTTCAAACATAGGATGGGTGAAACAAATAACTGTTTCGTTCATGGCGTTGGAAACAAATTATGTGAACATAAATAATAATCCCTTGGCAAAGATGAGTAAACTTGCAATGGAAATGATGACAAGGAGAGAAAATTACTTCCACGTAAAATGTCTGTGATTGCTTAGTTAACTGTAAGAACGAAGGGCCAGACCCAGAAAAGAACATATGCCCATCAGTACCCTTGCCTAAGCAACTGGCTGACAGCGTGGGTGAATTTAGAATACAACCTAACTCGAATCAATGGACTTTGCGGCGACCTCGTGACGTCATTTGCCAATGTTGCACACGCTTAGGACCCTTTAACAACCAGAGACAGAGAATGACCGCGGAGTTAAAAATCTGAGTGCGGCTCATCATCCGCTAGCATGGTGCTACAGAGCTGGAGCGAAGTATTCTCCACCGCAGCCGATGGAGAAGTCTTCCCTCCCGCCGCTCCTGGCTACAACGTCTCTTCTTTCCTGTTCTCCCCTTTTCTTCTGAGCATCCTTTATATTACCAAACGGTAGCGGATCTTGCGAAAGCCTACCGACCGGAGATCTCCTAGGGAGCCAGCATCCTGCCTTCGATTGAAACTGACTTCTGGAACTGAGAAGTAGAAAGAAAATTACTCCCACTCCTTGTCCCTTCTCATATCTCCACCAGTGGGACTCGATGCACGTAGGCACGTGCGGTCCTCATTCTCGCACTACAGTCTTATTTCAGTAGCTCATCATGTGAACTCAAACGCTTGGTGGAACCTTGATGTGTAAGTGATCTCCCGGGACGTGTCGTCTCCTCCAAAAACAGATTTTATGTCTTGGAAAGCGTCTCTTCGACTGCAGTTTTCAGACATCGAGCGACTCATGTCACACTGCCCGTGACACCGTGGCGTGGAACGCTAAGCAAGAAGTACTACCTATTTTGTAACCACTGCTGTAAACTTTAATTATCTGCATCGCCTTACACATTACTTGGGATTAGGTTCAACTTAATAGTCTTATTGGCTTGAATGGATTATTAATTATGGTATGGAATTGTTTTGGAAAAAACTGTTCTACCACAGCTTGTGGAAAAAAATTAGTACAGCATTCAATATTAACTATTCTCTGATCAGCTCAATATATACATACCTGTAGCTAGTGCACAAATTGATTTACTTATTTATAATTAGCAAAATGCTACACTCAAGTGCAGTTTTATTGTACGAGGGCTATTCCGAAAGTAAGGTCCGATCGGTCACGAAATGGAAACGACTATGAAAATCCGATAAAGCTTTGCACAGATGTGTTGGGTAGTGTCTCTAGTATAACCCCAGTTAGCATCACGTCGCTCTTCTCATTTCTGAGCTCGCAGTGAGTGCGTAAAGATGTCTAGAAAATAGTGTCTGCCGCCAAGTACGGGGGCCTGGTGAGAAATTTCCCCTGAAGCTATGCAGCTAACATTACATAACTGTCGTGCTGTTTCGTCTTCAAGACAATTCTCAGCCGCATTCTGCAGGGGCAATGAAGATGCTCCTGCATCGTTTTCAAATGGAAATGTGAGATTACCCACAATACAGCCCGTAATTGTCTCCCTCTGAGTTTCAGCTCAGGTCACATGAACCGCTGGTTATGAAGACAACATTTCGGCACAAGACAACGAGCCGTAGGCCAGCGTAGAGAATTGGCGGAGAGCACTGGCGGCTGCCTTCTATAGCGAGGGTATGGGAAAGTTGGTACAACGCTACGATACACGTCTAAGTCGGGTCGGCGACTATGGAGATAAGTAGCTGCAAGGTGTATCTAACTGTTGCAAATAAAACATTTTTGATTTTTACCGTGGTTTCCATTTCGCGACCTATCAGACCTTACTTTCGGAATAGCCCTCGTATTTATTAAATATAGCTGTAACAAAAAATTCGAACACTATACAACTGGCACGGAAACGACGAGCCTCAATAAGTTCCATCACTACACAATAAACGAGGACAACCGTTAAGTGGAAAGTGATGTCTTTGTCACTATACACCTAAGCCTGTTATATGCTTCCGTGCTCTTATTCCTCGTAAGCGTTCAGCGACTACTGCTGCAAAGTATTCAGTAGCCTTTGTTAGTTTCTGTACTGCATTTATTCAAATACCGTTGTACGCAATTAGCACGGACGCTAGAATATATAAATTGTCTTTGATTTCAAAACAATTAACTGTCCAGCTAAGAAAAAGATATTGGGCACTTGGTCAAGAAAAAGTGTGGAAATTTCCTCATGTAATTACATAAAATAGACACTTGTGTGCGAAATGTGATAATTAAAGTAGAACTATGTTGATGAAACATTGCTAGTGTTTCTTTAAGAAATAAACGAGTTAAATTTGTTTATATTCGTAATTAAGTCAAGGTTCTTCTGTTTTAATGAAACGAATAAAAATCAAATTAAACCTAGAGGAACCAATGAAGACTGTGTACCAGGTATGATTCTTAAAAATCTGTACCAGTAGACTGAGATGGCCAAATATCTGTCCAGAAATGGGTTGTATTGCGAGCCATTGGGTTCTATCTCTAACACTGGAGCCCAAACCTGTGAGCTCCTCACAGGCCAATCACAGCTTGTAACGCGTCGAAACCACACTACTAACCGAGCGAACGTGGAAACTTCCTGGACGCCGTGACCTGTACAAGAGGAAACACAGCTTGCAGAAACCGCCAAGTACACTACTGGCCATTAAAATTGCTACACCAAGAAGAAATGCAGATGATAAACGGGTATTCATTGGACACATATATTATACTACAACTGACAAGTGATTACATTTTCACGCAATTTGTGTGCATAGATACTGAGAAATCAGTACCCAGAACAACCACCTCTGGCCGTAATAACGGCCTTCATACGCCTCGGCATTGAGTCAAACAGTGTACAGGTACAGCTGCCTATGCAGATTCAACACGATACCACGGTTCAACAAGAGCAGTGACTGGCGTATTGTGACGAACCAGTTGCTGGGCCACCATTGACCAGACGTTTTCAGTTGGTGAGAGATTTGGAGAATGTGCTGGCCAGGGCAGCAGTCGAACATTTTCTGTATCCAGAAAGGCCCGTACAGGACCTGCAACATGCGGTCGTGCATTATCCTGCTGAAATGTAGGGTTTCGCAGGGATCGAATGGTGGGTAGAAACAAGGGTCGTAACCCATCTGAAATGCAACGTCCAGTGTTCAAAGTGCCGTCAGTGTGAACAAGAGGTGACCGAGACCTGTAACCAATGGCACCCCATATCATCACGCCGGGTGATACGCCAGTATGGCAATGACGAATACACGCTTCCAATATGCGTTCAACGCGATGTCGCCAAACACGGATGCGACCATCATGATGCTGTAAACAGAACCTGGATTCATCCGAAAAAATGACGTTTTGCCATTCGTGCACCCAGGATCGTCGTTGACTACACCATAGCAGGCGCTACTGTCTGTGCTGCAGCGTCAAGGGTAACCGCAGCCATGGTCTCCGAGCTGATAGTCCACGCTGCTGCTAACGTCGTCGAACTGTTCGTGCAGATGGTTGTTCTCTTGCAAACGTCCCAGTGTGTTGACTCAGGGATCGCGACGTGGCTGCACGATCCTTTACAGTCATGCGGATAAGATGCCTGTCATCTCGACTGCTAGTGATACGAGGGCGTTGGGATCCAGCACGGCGTTTCGTATTACCCTCCCCTAGTGATTCCATATTCTGCTAACAGTCATTAGATCTCGACCAACGAGAGCAGCAATGTCGCGATACGATAAACCGCAATTGCGATAGGCTACAATCCGACCCTTATCATAGTCGGATACCTGATGGTACGCATTTCTCCTCCTTACACGAGATGTCACAACAACGTTTCACCAGCAAACACCGGTCAACTGCTGTTTGTGTATGAGAAATCGGTTGGAAACTTTCCTCACGTCAGCACGTTGCAGGTGTCGCCACCGGCGCCTACCTTGTGTGAATGCTCTGAAAAGCTAATCATTTGCATACCACAGCATCTTCTTCCTGACGGTTAAATTTCGCGTCTGTAGCACGTCATCTCCGTGGTGTAGTAATTTTAATGGCCAGTAGTGTAGTTTCACACGGAAGCGCTTGAGGCGACGTCCTGTACGGTGCTTTGTAGTGTGGCTACTGACTGCATACATGCAAATAGTGGATGGACGTAACAATGTCTGGAATCAGGCGCCACACGTTAATAGAATATGGAACCGGCTGTGACCGCAGTGGCTTTCAGTCGCGCCTGCGTCTGGTTCACGCGCCGGATACCGACGCCGCTGCGAGGATGAGGCACGTGCGGCCACGGTTCCCTCGAGTCCACAATGAACAGCACCGCAGCGGTATTCACGCCTGGCCACTGCAATCACGACGCTCCGCTACGTGATGCGTAGCACCCTGCAGTACGCGTGCTTCCAAGCATGGGGCCATCGACGCTACATTCACAGTAAATTACGCCACTGTTGTGACCTACGACATGTATCTCATTCATGATTATCGGCAAAATCACGTCACATTCAACAAGAATCGCACTCTAATTCTACATCTGATTCAACACTGAGAAAAAGCAATTCTATCTCTTTCCAATTACTCTATGCATAAGATCATCATTAATGACGACGTAGCATACTATTTGCCATACAGCAAAACAACACTAGTCTTGCAAGACGATTTTTGGGTACGTAATTGTTTAATAACAACCATAACTAAATAAACTCGAGCAAAATGCGATACGATGGGGCCGGCCGTTGTGGCCGAGCGGTTCTAGGCGCTTAATTGCGGAATCGCGCTGCTGCTACGGTCGCATGTCCAAATCCTGCCGCGGGCATGGATGTGTGTGATATCCTTAGGTTAGTTAGGTTTAAGTAGGTCTAAGTTCTAGGGAACTGATTACCTCAGATGTTATGTCCCATAGTGCTCAGAGCCATTTGAACCATTTTTGATTGAAGTAGGAAAGAAACACGGCGGGTGACCGTAACTTATAATACGAATAAACACTCGAGATAATTCTATTTTTGTTACTCTTCTTTATACTTCCTACACATTTTCTTCTAGATTCCGCAAGTCAATTTATGATGTGTGGCGGTCATTCTGTTCTTAAATAATCTTTCACTTGTACAGCCGTGCTCAAAAGTATCCGAACGACCTGAATTGCATTTCGCCTGATTCGAATGCAACCCACATAGCGCAGGTGTCTAGCAGCTCCTCTAATCGCCTCTCGCTACAGTCGTTTGACTATTGAAAATGGTTCCAACAAGTCACCACTAGAAAACACTACTCTGCATCGCAATAACTCAAACTGTTAAGTCATACCACGATACTACAAATATCAGGGAACATCTTATCACAGATAAGACGGTTCTTCAGGCTTGTAAGCTCACATTTATTACAATAAATGGCATACATGAAATGTTACAACTCTCATTATTACGTCAGATAGGAAATTCACGTAGTAAGTTCGTCGTATTCATGATTTCCTGTTCAAAATAACATACAGTACTTATTATTTAACACAAAATGACATTAAAAATTTAAGTTATTCACGAGCAGCTAGTTGAGAATATTTATGAACTTCAACGACGAACCGTCTCGTTCTGCATATGGAATCAAACCCAGGTCATGCAGACTAAGCAAAGACTTCGTGACTGACGGAAACTAACAGTCATTCCTGACTAGGCATACAGAGAGTGATATACCTCGATTTTAGACAGTATCAGTTAGCAAATATCAACTTTAAATTACATAACGTAAACATTGTTAACGGACGCGAATTCCTGCCCAGCATCTATTGTCCTTCTTAACGAACTACGAGAGGTGTGCTGGTGGTGTGCTAGACACGTTGACTTGGATAGCTTACAATGAAAATCTTTCTGTTTATTGCAAAGGAAAACAATTGATTTTCTAAAACATTCTCTGCCATACACAACTTGAAACAGGTCACGTCGACCAAATCTTGTAAAAGAACTGACAGCGACGTATAACGGAAGGCAGTAAGATCCCTTTGCTTTTGGTTTGGGAGTATTCGACAGCCATTTCTAGGCGCAAGTAAATTAAGAAAGGCAGCGCGTTTTGTTATTAAGTAACGTCTCCATCAATTACTTTAGTTTTAATGTAATCTGCGAATATTTGCTGATGTTTGATATTAACATGAAAAGGACTCCGTAGACAGGGAAAGAACCTCTTCTTGGGCAACTACTTCTATAATGACCAAAAGGCATTAAATGATCTTCAAGCACATGTGTTCCAGCAACGGTATGAAGAAAATGATAGTAACAATGACGGTAATAATCGAATTATCCGGTAACTTCACACTTCACAGCGGATTTTCTCGAACTAAGACATTTGCTGAATTAGTGAATATTTCAAAATGGCTTTACATCGAGGCTATGATGCCTAGAAGAGTCTTTACATCCTGCTGACATGAGAATAGCATAATCTCCACGTCAGAAGATTGCTTCTACTTAACCATTTAATAGACTCGCATTTTTTCCACCGTGACTAATTTTGTAAGCTAAGCACACATCCGTTACAGCACACTCCTGGGGTTGGGAAATGTGGCCATAATGGTCTGGTGGAACGAACTGTCATAGGTGCAATGCGTGGGTTCAGGCATTTACTTTTAAGAGGCACAAACAGATTTACTTTACCTCTGGCAACCTAAAGAGAAAGACGTTATAATCCAGAATCCGCATTAAACATCACGTTTCTTCATTATCAATTGGGCAGAGCCGGTTTACGTTGGGAAATGACATAGGCGGAAGTCATGGTAAACAGAAATACTGTCTACAGTAAACTTACTTACATTAGAAAATTTTATTTTATTTGATGAAACGATAGCCATTTAAAGGAATAGGGCTCTTATTTTTCTTGTACTTGATTGAACAATAGACGTTGAAAAATTTGGTGCTGGACTGTGATTCGAATTCGTATCTCATCTTTCGAGAATCTGAATCTCTCGGAACATTATAGGTCAATCATTTCGTTCCTTTTCCCAAGACTCCAATCTTCTCTAGGTCTCCTCCAAAGGTAAGTATGTGGGTCCGAATCCTGATCCAGTACAAAGATATTCATAATTTCATTTCAAGCCCTCTCACGTGCATACCAGTCTGCTAGTGAAAATTAACGTGCATTTTTAATGTCTGTTCATGTGTTGCCAACAATCGCAATAGGTGTCGTTGTTTCTCGTCAAACAAGCACATATCTTACTGTTGGTGAGTAAGCAACTGTTACTTAAGCTATGTTCGTGGATGATAAAGAAGGACGGTAGGCGTGCGGTTCAATTGTCGCTCAGGCACAAAAATTTGTATCCTTATTTTAGATTCAAACAGCTAGAAGTTGGTAAGAAAAACCGATACGTAACATTTGCTTTTACTTAGTTAACAATCCGATTGCGTGCTGGGTTCGTATCTCCGTCACAGAACTTCAAATCATGCGCTTCATCTTTAAATGCATGAACACTTTGTTCCTTCTGAATGGAGGTATATCACAGATCTTTCGTGGTTCGTTAACAGGGACGAAAGGGTATTTACAGGAGTCCCGGTTTATTACAAAACTGTCGTCTTTTTTTTTAAAGTTTAGACTTGGTTACTGATATTGGCGAAATTTCGGTAATTCGTGCCTCTTCAAGACTAGTTAGCAATATGATACGATTAGATTAGATTAGATTAATACTTGTTCCATAGATCATGAATACGACATTTCGTAATGATGTAGAACGTGTCATTTTAATGAAAGATTTGTTTACATACCATGATTCAGTTTCATTGCAACAATTTTTTACTCTCTCTCTCTCTCTCTCTCTCTTTCATTCTTTTTTATTTTTATCTCTCTGTCTCTCTGTCTCTCTCTCTCTCTCTCTCTCTCTCTCTCACACACACACACACACACACAGTCTTTTTTTTATTTTTATTTGTTTGTTGTGCTCGACTATCGGCGAGGTACGAAAACGTTCGTCAATGATTTTCTTAGTTCTGAGTACACTTACGAAAGATATATAAAAAAAACTATGAGAGTTACTGATTTATGAAGCTTAGTTTGCAGTCAGTTCTGAGTATTATTAGTAACTACGCTCCAGTCCCTAAACCCAGTTACAGAAATGTGAATCGGACGGATTACGTATTCCAGGCCGTAGCAGCCGCGTCTTTGAGACGTCAGCTATGGTCACTTCCCAGACCACTGTAGGATCACATCGGTTCGTCTTCTTCCTGCTGTTAATGTAACTTAGATTTGGCAACAAGGCAAGGTATATTTGGCAACTCTGTGATCGACGAGTTACTTCCTGGTGTGCACGGAATTAAGCCTCAAAGTTCACCTGGTTTTTCCTGTCATTTCCATTGAATAATCTGAGTTATTTTTAACGCTTGAGCTGTAACAAAAGATTGTAAATTTACGGTTTTCTGCCCAGGAAAGTCGTTGCACGTGAAAATCGCAGCTAATCTCGTCCTTTAAATAGCGGTTTACGAGTTCTAGCCCCTACTGGTCTCGTAAGAGCAGACCTAGACGCATGCCTCTTCCCTAGATCTGTGGAAACGTGCTAACCTGAGAGAAAGAGTCTGTTATAGTTTGTCGTTCCAGTCTTGCTGACTGTAACGTTTTTATCCCTTCTGTGAAAGAGCTACAAGCAGTCAGATAACACATTGATAAGGAAGTCGCATCATAGTGCAATGGTGAAAAACTTACAATGCTGCACAACAGGTAACGCCTCTGTCCGCTGCTGACAAACAAATTTTGGGTTTCTAGGAATATATAACTTTATTTATGAAATGCCACATTTGCATACCACTTGAGTATGACACAGCATACCAATCAAACACAGACCCAATCAAGTGATTAGTACTTACCTAATTCGTGGCGATAGAGGCACGCTTGTGTACAGATACTCAATTTTATTGAAACAGACTTTCGTCGTAAGGTTATCGTGGGTAGTTTTATTTCATTTCTTGTAATACAGTGCACAATTTTCATACGGTTTCTTTTAGTGTCGTTAAAACATTAGTTACCATGATAGAGAAATTAATCATCAACGATATATGCAAATTCTCTGATGTTATCTATAACAGTCTGACAATGCACATGCAGTTTATTGATAACATGCATGTAGAAAACTTGTTCTGAGTTAAAGCTGTCAAACAAGGTTTTAATGAAGAATAAAATGCCACTGCCACATGACAGCTAATGTAGAAAATACTTTTCTGACGTATTTTGGCACGATGAACTCTCCCCATACATAATACAAAAGTTTCGAGATGCATCTGCAGCCTGGCCATCTATTAAACCTGAAAAGAACAAAATGTCGCAAAAGTTAGCCCTTTTTCCACATGCGACTATTTTGGGTTGAGAAGTGAAGAGAATTATGTTCAAAGTTCCATTAGGTCTATAACTTCAGCAGAAAGCAGTATGGCGTTTTAAAAAATGTAGCAGTGAATGTACCCAAACTTCTTATCAACAGTGCGCGACGCTTACCG
This sequence comes from Schistocerca nitens, assembly GCF_023898315.1. NCBI lineage: Eukaryota > Metazoa > Arthropoda > Insecta > Orthoptera > Acrididae > Schistocerca > Schistocerca nitens. The sequence continues at coordinate 479,659,333 of NC_064622.1, read as the reverse complement.
TTACGCTACTAGCTGACACATAGCTACATCACCTCCAGAACTCAACAACAATTCCTCCAGAACTTGCGCATAGCACAGTGCTGTGAGATAATGCATATGGCCTGATCTAGACTTCTGAGAGACAGACAATTACGGCTTTTCTTTTGCCCTGCACGACGTTTTTAATAAACAGATAGCGCAATAGAGTAGCTCAAGTCGAAAGGAACACTTCCTGTTTAAATTTCTGCATCCTACACTGTTGGCAGTTCTGTGTAGGTGTCAGTTACGTGATTTTATTTGGGTGATTACAAAATAGAGTCGAATGTATGCACTGGGTAGCCGAGGCAGCTAGTTCATGGCGATTCGGTAAACCAAGTAAATGAATGTACTGAACATGCTTCAAACCACTACAGGGAGTCTGTGTGTCAGAATTCTCATCCACTGTGGCGCAACATTGTTAAGATAGAAAAATGAGTGATAGGGAAGAGAATATGGTGGTCTCTTGGATTGATGCTAGGTTCATATACTTTGGGTTCGATTCCTTCTGCTGATGATTTTTGAGAAGGAGAGACAGATTCTATTCTCTTCTGGGTACGCCAAGTAAAGAAGGTATAATGGCATTGTGGTCTGACATTCATGTTAAACATGATATTCCTTCTCTACCAAGTAGACGTTAGGTTGAACCACAATAAAGTCAGGAGTCGCGACACGTAGAAACTCTATCACCAGTAACCTTTCTTATACTAGTTATTTATTTGTAGTGACGACACAAACGCTATGTAGGGTCACAGGACACTTATTCCATCTTTTATTTGAGCTTCTGTATGTCGATAAAATTCGTTCTGATCTAGGAATGCAACTCAGACCGCCCTTAACGCTGAATTTGATCCCTTCGTGACAGCTCGACTGCAATTTGTTGTTTGTTCAAAACTGCAGATTCCTCAACACCTCCACATATTGCGCGTGAAAGGGTTCGAATCCTGGCCTGGAACTAAAGCTTTCATTATGTATTATGAAGCTCTAGCATTGAGAACACCTATCTGCTGGTGGGTAATAATTTTGATTTTTAATGTATTTTCATTCGTTGTCAATACTAACAGTATATGACGTTTTTGAGTCCCAGTGAGATACAGAACTGTTTGCGAAATCATTGTAAATTCAAGGATGTTATTCCGAGCTGCTGGTGGAGAAACATTCGGTAGCTGACGTCTCTTTGTGTGCAGTCAACAACGATATGCGTGAGGCTCGATTCCCAGTCAGCACTGAACTCTTCGTCATATTATTTCTAGTTCAAACATGCTCACATGTCGCTGCTGGTGTAACAAACCCATTTTTAACGTTCGATTTCTCTAGAATATAACAGCGATAGGTGTCAGATTGGAGTCCTGGGAAAGAAACAAATTAATGTTTCGTCTCGTCATTTCAGTTAAAACATCAAGCTACTGCCGAGAATATCCAATATGTCACAGTTGATTGTGCTTCGATGACAATCCAATTAGGGTCTGGGTTCGAATCCCTGTCCAACACAAAGCTTTACGTCACGGCATTTCAAGTAAGTTACTTGTGAAGAAGCAATATTTAACATCTCTCGTAGTTCGTTAACAAGGACAATAGATGCTGGGTAGGAATTCGCGTCCGTTAACAATGTTTACGTTATGTAATTTAAAGTTGATATTTGCTAACTGATACTGTCTAAAATCTCTGTATGCCTAGTCAGGAATGACTGTTAGTTTCCGTCAGTCACGAAGTCTTTGCTTAGTCTGCATGACCTGGGTTTGATTCCATATGCAGAACGAGACGGTTCGTCGTTGAAGTTCATAAATATTCTCAACTAACTGCTCGTGAATAACTTAAATTTTTAATGTCATTTTGTGTTAAATAATAAGTACTGTATGTTATTTTGAACAGGAAATCATGAATACGACGAACTTACTACGTGAATTACCTATCTGACGTAATAATGAGAGTTGTAACATTTCATGTATGCCATTTATTGTAATAAATGTAAGCTTACAAGCCTGAAGAACCGTCTTATCTGTGATAAGATGTTCCCTGATATTTGTAGTACCTTCGTATAACTTTACATCTTGAGTTATTGCGATGCAGAGTAGTGTTTTCTAGTGGTGACTTGTTGGAACCATTTTCAATAGTCAAACGACTGTACCGAGGGGCGATTAGACGACCTGCTAGACAGCCGCGCTATGTGGGTTGCATTCGAATCCGGCGAAATGCAATTCAGGTCGTTCGGATACTTTTGAGCCCGACTGTACACGAATGGATAACATAAGTGAATCCCAGTTTCCATACGTTTACAGGGCCGGTGCGAAGTGTGAGTGGCAGTGCGTCACAAAATATCTAATTTGCGTTCTCATGTCGCCAAGGGTAGACATTTTTACTGCGCAGTATCCCACAGTAAAAATTCCGTCGCGTTCGATAGCAATCTCATGGTGGACACCAATCTGCCCTCATCTGCGGCACATCGTGACTCGTTACTGTCAGAACACCGAAACTCACTCACAAAATTACATTCAAAAGTTGGAAAATAACTTTCATGGTTTATTACCTTCAGCAACAGCGCTGAAATATAACGTTTTTTCCTAGGAATCCCTCCAAAAGCTCACACCTGATGTGAATATTGTATGTAAGGAACAATATCAAAAACATATAACGAAATTAATAGTCAATGCAATTAGAATACTGTTTTCCATTAGTGACCAGTATATAGAACAGGTGGCACACGTGAACTTTGACCGAAACTGTGGAGCAAAAGGTAAAAAAGAAATCACATACATCTAAACACAAGGCATCACGCATTGCTGCAGGACATAGTACCAAAACGAGAAGAAAAGTTCCGATAATTATATGTACCTGAACGAACGTATGTTGAGATATGGGCCTTTGTACTAGATTCGAGTTATACGTAATTGTCGGTGGCGTAGGCGGTTTTACTGTTGTTGTAAGCTACGCAGTGTATTACTAGCCTTACTTAAGAACGAAGCGTAGTCTCTTCATTCGCTGGACCTGAATCTGTTGGGTTTCCGGCTGTAGGGATATTTAAAGGTTTCGGTGGATACCCAACCCATCGACAATGTGCAGACGTTACAGGAGGATGTGATCAGCGCATGTGACGCAGTCCGAATGGAGCCAGGTCTATTGTAAAGAGTGCGTGATTGACTGCGAATAAAAGCTACTTCTATGTAACAGAGAGGTGGGAACGAGAGAGCAGATGGCCCATATTTCAACGCGTTGGCTCAAATGGCTCTGAGCACTATGGGACTCAACTGCTGTGGTCATAAGTCCCCTAGAACTTAGAACTACTTAACTAACCTAAGGACATCACACACATCCATGCCCGAGGCAGGATTCGAACCTGCGACCGTAGCAGTCTCACGGTTCCGGACTGCGCGCCTAGAACCGCGAGACCACCGCGGCCGGCATTTCAACGTGTATTGACTGCCTAAAACATCATTATATGTTCTTCTAGTTTTTACCTACTCTGCCTCCCGCAGAAACGCGTGGCACTTTCGTTTATCACACACCGTATGGTAGCAGATAAAAAACACTGAAAAACGACAAGGATCAATAAAGAAAATTTTATGACACAATGGTAGTACCTACAATATTCTGCCGCTATGAAGGCAGAGTCCCATCTGAAAAGGAAATATGAAACACAAGTGGACTTGATGTGAGGATGCAGGGAGAAGAGAAATGTTACACGTTCCTAGACAAGAGAAATGAATGTCTGAGAAAACATCTGCATAGAAACACTATAAGTCATAAAATGTAGCAATATAGACGGAAATCGAAAACTGTAAACATCTGGAGCAAATGCATGATGACAGCTTATCTAGACTAATAATTTCTTCCAACAGTAAAAAGAAACGCAGGGAAGCTGGAGTGTGATGTGAAGACGGAATAAACACCTTGCTGATACCTGCAGTGGAGTAGAAGACAATATTGTGTAGTCAATCCAACGGATTGTCTCACTAACACTTCTAAAATAACACAATTTTTGTGCAGTGTAGTATAAGCTACAACAATGCATTACTAGTTTCAGTAGCAATAACGCTAATAATTTCTCGCTTAATGCAGCATCGACGATGTTAGGTTGGAAGAGTGAGTAGTGGTGTAAAGAGAGCACAAGGACAGTTTTAGTTTATTCAAGATGGCGGACCCTCCTGCTCCTCCTCTGGCAAATCCCCAGCGCATTGGGGCTCCCTCCCACTTCACCGTCTAGAGAATCCCCATCCCCAACACTTCTCCTACACTTGCCCTCGTGTCACCCCAATCACACACTTTGAAATGGGAGGCGGATTGGGGGGGGGGGGGGAGGGGTAGAGGGGAGCTCAGAGCTCAGTCTGAGCTGCTGGGGCAGAAGGATGAAAGGTAGTCTCTAATCTCTCTTCGTATCTATCTTTTGGGTTATCATGTGTGTTCACCACCTGCCAACCCCTTCCCCCTGCCCTCTATTAGTGGAAAAATAAAATCGGTGGGAAAATAAAATTTTCGTAGTAAATCTGAATTTTCGAAGTAAATTCAAGTGCTAATTGCAGTGCACTGCAGAGGACATACAAACAATAAATAAAAAAATAATTAAAAATTTTTTTCTTTAATTATGTGACTAGGGCCTCCCATCAGGCACTCTGTTTGCCGGGTGCAAGTCTTTCGATTTGACGCCACTTCAGCGACTTGAGCGTCAAAAATGGTTCAAATGTCTCTGAGCACTATGGGACTTAACATCTATGGTCATCAGTCCCCTAGAACTTAGAACTACTTAAACCTAACTAACCTAAGGACATAACACAACACTCAGTCATCACGAACTTGAGCGTCGATGGGGATGAAATGATGATGATTAAGACAACACAACACCCAGTCCCTGAGTGGAGAAAATCTCCGACCCAGCCGGGAATCGAACCTGGACGCTTAGGATTGACATTCTGTCGCGCTGACCACTCAGCTACCTGGGGCGCACAATGAATAATAATATATACTTTATTTATAAAAATTCAATCTGCCTAGCGCTGGAGTGGGAGCTTGTACTCTCTTTATTTCTTTGGAATACTGGCACAGTCATCTTTGACATCACAATAAAAAATTGCTGAGAAAGAATAGTGACCCATTCTAATTCCAATCCTCCTAATGGTGGGAAATTCAAGATTGATGTGAAGGCGGGGATTCAAATATCTGTGGCAAATTAAAATTTTTTTCCTTTGGCTGTGTAGCATGCAAGGTGGGGAAAGGTAGTTACCTTGGCTTGAACACTAAAGACTAGCTCTAGCCAATCACATGGATGACTGTTGGATGTAGAAAGGATATTTCTGCTATTAATCTAGCACTACATGTTAAATCTTATGGGACTTAACTGCTAAGGTCACCAGTCCCTAACCTTACACACTACTTAACCTAAATTATCCTAAGGACAAACACACACACCCAGGCCCGAGGAAGGACTCGAACCTCCGCCGGGACCAGCCGCACAGCGCCTGAGACTGCTCAGCTAATCCCGTGCGGCTAGCACTAGAGAGATGCTGCAGCCAGTCTAGCCAATAGCCTTATATGGGAAAGTGGGTAATAATAAAAGGATGGGACACTATCTTTGAAGTGTGGGGGAATATCCACCTGTTCCTACAACTAAATAGCTTCTGGGGGTGGACATGAGGATGGGTAGTACTATAAACGCAGTGAAGCAGTGTCCCATTGCTGCTGTATGTCCATGCTCCCTATATACAGGAGTCATGTAGCTGCAGCACTGGGGAATGAAATACACTTATACCTGTTAACAAGTCCAAGCCAACAGAAATTGGGGAAACAGTTAGTACGATATTTTTTAATGAATGTAGTGGGTGCTATCCGACTTGAAAATCGGATTTCTAGATGAGAAACTGTATACAGTCCTCAGAACGAGCACTAGCGTATCTAGCGGTCATTGAGCGAACTGCTGCATCAAGCAAACTATTACATCGCCCAAACTAGTGAATCACGTGAACTACTGCATCACACAAACTACTGCATCGTTCAGCTGCACATACGCCTAACCTAGCGACGACCAACTGATCTGTCGACAGTAGTGTGTTTCTTGATTTTGTTTTTACGTGTGCCTTGTCGCGCTCTACGCTCCTGGGTCATATCATAGCCACGGATTCCGACTAAATGCTGGTCGGATGTCGCTATGGCATCATACACAGATTCCAAGTAGCAGACAACATTTCTTACATTGGTGCTCCATCAGTCAAAGAATTTTGTGCCATTTCCTACGAGTTCAAGCTAGTACTGCATATTAAGCGACTTGCGACGTAGGGTCATTCATCCATAACAAAGTTTCTCTGAGAACTGTGAGTAATGCTAAAAGCTTTTGCTCTCATAAACAACACATACGAGACCAAGATAGTACTGCATTGTAAGCGACTTGCCACGTAGGGTCATAAATCCATCACTAAGTTTCTCTGACAACTGTTAGTAATGGTAAACGCTTTTGCTTTCATAAACAACATATGCAGCAGAGAGGTACTCTCTGTCACAACTTGTCGAAATCAAACAGTTCATCTCCTCTGAAAACTATTTTCCACCATAAAAAAATTCCTTCTCACAATATCGTCCTGTAGAAGCATTCCTATTTGTTCCCAACAGATTAGTGGGCAGAACTTGAGTACACATACCTCCGTGTAGATGGAGCTCTACTATGCAGACGAAATCGATACACGCAAACATCAGAATACCTATTAATGGGTATTCATATGGCATATGAGATATTCATATGAAATATGAGATATTCATGTGAGATACAACATATACATTCCTAACTAACACATACATTCCTAACTTTTGTCATCATGATTTTGAAATGTATGTACCCAAAGTTGTAGTTTAATGAATCATCAGCGGCCTTCAGTGGAATCCATTTTTCTAATCACTGTTATATAGTTATTCACAAAAATGTGTAACTGACAGATGCTTATGTGTAAACGTAATTTGTCCTACATATCAATATCATCTCGCCACAGATCCCGAATTCTTTTTCCATTCTCCTGAATATTTACTCTATCAGCAGTGTCGCTCCATGAGATAACCTGATTGTGCGATAGTTTTCGCATCTCTCTGCACTTGCTGTCGTTGGAACAGTGCAGTTGATCTTTCTCCAAAAGTTCGATGGTACATCACCAGTCTCATACACTCCTGGAAATTGAAATAAGAACACCGTGAATTCATTGTCCCAGGAAGGGGAAACTTTATTGACACATTCCTGGGGTCAGATACATCACATGATCACACTGACAGAACCACAGGCACATAGACACAGGCAACAGAGCATGCACAATGTCGGCACTAGTACAGTGTATATCCACCTTTCGCAGCAATGCAGGCTGCTATTCTCCCATGGAGACGATCGTAGAGATGCTGGATGTAGTCCTGTGGAACGGCTTGCCATGCCATTTCCACCTGGCGCCTCAGTTGGACCAGCGTTCGTGCTGGACGTGCAGACCGCGTGAGACGACGCTTCATCCAGTCCCAAACATGCTCAATGGGGGACAGATCCGGAGATCTTGCTGGCCAGGGTAGTTGACTTACACCTTCTAGAGCACGTTGGGTGGCACGGGATACATGCGGACGTGCATTGTCCTGTTGGAACAGCAAGTTCCCTTGCCGGTCTAGGAATGGTAGAACGATGGGTTCGATGACGGTTTGGATGTACCGTGCACTATTCAGTGTCCCCTCGACGATCACCAGTGGTGTACGGCCAGTGTAGGAGATCGCTCCCCACACCATGATGCCGGGTGTTGGCCCTGTGTGCCTCGGTCGTATGCAGTCCTGATTGTGGCGCTCACCTGCACGGCGCCAAACACGCATACGACCATCATTGGCACCAAGGCAGAAGCGACTCTCATCGCTGAAGACGACACGTCTCCATTCGTCCCTCCATTCACGCCTGTCGCGACACCACTGGAGGCGGGCTGCACGATGTTGGGGCGTGAGCGGAAGACGGCCTAACGGTGTGCGGGACCGTAGCCCAGCTTCATGGAGACGGTTGCGAATGGTCCTCGCCGATACCCCAGGAGCAACAGTGTCCCTAATTTGCTGGGAAGTGGCGGTGCGGTCCCCTACGGCACTGCGTAGGATCCTACTGTCTTGGCGTGCATCCGTGCGTCGCTGCGGTCCGGTCCCAGGTCGACGGGCACGTGCACCTTCCGCCGACCACTGGCGACAACATCGATGTACTGTGGAGACCTCACGCCCCACGTGTTGAGCAATTCGGCGGTACGTCCACCCGGCCTCCCGCATGCCCACTATACGCCCTCGCTCAAAGTCCGTCAACTGCACGTACGGTTCACGTCCACGCTGTCGCGGCATGCTACCAGTGTTAAAGACTGCGATGGAGCTCCGTATGCCACGGCAAACTGGCTGACACTGACGGCGGCGGTGCACAAATGCTGCGCAGCTAGCGCCATTCGACGGCCAACACCGCGGTTCCTGGTGTGTCCGCTGTGCCGTGCGTGTGATCATTGCTTGTACAGCCCTCTCGCAGTGTCCGGAGCAAGTATGGTGGGTCTGACACACTGGTGTCAATGTGTTCTTTTTTCCATTTCCAGGAGTGTAGTTTCTATACACCAGCTTGAATATTCGTTTCGTTGCTTTCCCCCTAATAATTTTAGGAAGTCCGATGGAATACAATCCATCGTCAATGTTTTTCTTTTTTTTGTGTATTCAAGTCTTCAAGGAATCGCTTAAATTCTGGCTTTAATACAGGATCCTTTTTCAACTCCAATTCCAGTTTATTCTTTTACGAGCTGCTGCCAGGCCTGCGGGGACAATTTCGAACACTTGCGTGTGGTAAGCGGCCAGCGCTCCATTCGGAAATAAAAATATCTGTTGGTCATTTCCACAGACAGAGTGTTTCCTAGGGTATTTTCGACACAGCTCTCTACCCTTCCTTATGTCAACATAGAGGAAAGCTCTTTTAACAGGAGCCTCCAATAATAATGTGGTAATCTCCCCAGAAATAGGAGTATTCTGCTGTTAATGTTGAAAGCACTCTCTCTCCCTCAACGAACAGCTATAGCAGAGAGAAGTGATACCTGCTGGGGATTAGTCTCAAGAGCAGTGTATAATAATAATAATACGGCTGTTATTTGTTGTTGGTCGTTCCTCAGACATCATACCATTTAGCCATTAATGATTGCAGACTCGCGAACGCTGTCCTATCCCGGTCGGAAGAACTGGGCTCTCAAATGTCACTGATATATATTCCGGAATGTTGAACAAAGTGCTTCACGTCCTCCCATACGCAAAAGTAAACGTTCTGAGATATGTTTTCGAGATATGTCAGAAAAGCTGACCCAGTGGGCAACACAAAAATACCAGTTTGTGGAACATCTTCTTCCAAACGTGTATCAGGATGCAGTCCTGTAGAACCGATCCTATTGCTTCCCGCCAATTACTGGGCAAAATGGTATTTCTGTTAGCAATGTGAGATATATACACAATAAAGAGCACACCTAAGTCTTCAGTTTCTACATCTACATCTACATGGATATTCTGCAAATCGCATTTAAGTGCCTGGCAGAGTGTTCATAGAACCACCTGCACAAATCGCTATTATTCCAGTCTCGAATAGCGCGCGGAAAGAACGAACTCCAACATCTTCCCTTACGAGCTCTGATTTCCCTTATTTTATTGTGGTGGTCGTTTCTCACTATGTAGGTCGGTGTCAACAAAATATTTTCGCATTCGCAGGAGAAAGTTGGTGATTGGAATTTCGTGAGAAGAATCCTTCGCAACAAAAAACGCCTTTCTTTTAATGATTTCTAGCCCAAATTCTGTATCATTTCTGTGACACTCTCTCCCATATTTCGCGATAATACAAAACGTGCTGCCCTTCTTTGAACTTTTTTGATGTACTCCTTCAGTCCTATCTGGTAAGGATCCCACACTGCGCAGCAGTATTCTAAAAGAGGACGGACAAGCGTCATATATACAGTCTCTTTAGAAGATCTGTTAAGTTTCCTAAGTATACTACCAATAAAACGCAGTCTTTGGTTAGCCTTCCCCACAACATTTTATTTTCTATATGTTCCTTCCAATTTAAGATGTTCGTAATTGTAATTCCTAGGTATTTCGTGGAATTTACTGCCTTTTGATTTGATTGATTTATCGTGTAACAGAAGTTTAACCAATTCCTTTTAGCCCTCATCTGGATGACCTCACAGGTTCCGTTATATAGCGTCAACCGCCCATTTTCGCACCATTCAGATGTCTTTTCTAAATCACTTTGCAATTTGTTTTGATCTTTTGATGACTTTATTAGTCGATAAACGACAGCGTCATCTGCAAACAGTCTAAGACGGCTGCTTAGATTGTCTCCCAAATCGTTTGTGTAGATAAGGAACAGCAAAAGGGCAAACGCCAGAAATCACTTCTGTTTTACTCGATGACTTTCCGTCAGTTACTACGAACTCTCTGACAGGAAGTCACAAATCCAGTCATATAAATGAGGCGATATTCCATAAGTTTCATCTCTCTATTCGGACATGACTATGCGAGGATGTAACACTGCCAATCCATTGATTACAAGCCAACTGAGTGACAGGTGGGCGTTTATTTCGGGAAATATCACCGCTAAACTTCACAGAACCCCAAAACTGAGACAAGTAGCTGAACGATTCACATCTCATGTAAGGCATCCGAGCTAAACCACTCGACTCTATACTAAAATGGATGAAAATTTTACCGAAAGAATGGGTTCCACATCTCCACACTTTCATCTGACTTATAAATACAGGGTGTTACAAAAAGGTACGGCCAAACTTTCAGGAAACATTTCTCACACACAAATAAAGAAAAGATGTTATGTGGACATGTGTCCGGAAACGCTTAATTTCCATGTTAGAGCTCATTTTAGTTTCGTCAGTATGTACTCGAACGTGATCAAATTGTAAATTTTCACAATCAACATGTGTGGGCTGACAAGAATCCGCACAAAATTGTGCAATCACGTCATCAACACAGATTTTCTGTGAACGTTTGGGCATGCATTGTTTGTGATGTCTTGATTGGGCCCCATGTTCTTCCACCTACGCTCAATGGAGCACGTTATCATGATTTCATACGGGATATTCTACCTGTGCTGCTAGAACATGTGCCTTTACTAGTACGACATAACATGTGGTTCATGCTCGATGGAGCTCCTGCACATTTCAGTCGAAGTGTTCGTACGCTTCTCAACAACAGATTCGGTGACCGATGGATTGGTAGAGGCTGACCAATTCCATGGCCTCCACGCTCTCCTGTTCTCAACCCGCTTGACTTTCATTTATGGGGGGCATTTGAAAGCTCTTGTCTACGCAACCCCGGTACCAAATGTAGAGACTCTTCGTGCTCGTATTGTGGACGGCTGTGATACAATACGCCATTCTCCAGGGCTGCATCGGCGCATCAGGGATTCCATGCGACGGAGGGTGGATGCATGTATCCTCGTTAACGGAGGACATTTTGAGCATTTGCTGTAACAAAGTGTTTGAAGTCACGCTGGTACGTTCTGTTGCTGTGTGTTTCCATTCCATGATTAATGTGATTTGAAGAGAAGTAATAAAATGAACTCTAACATGGAAAGTAAACGTTTCCGGACACATGTCCACATAACTTATTTTCTTTCTTTGTGTGTGAGGAATGTTTCCTGAAAGTTTGGCCGTACCTTTTTGTAACACCCTGCATATGCTTTGAACCTAGCAGGGTGCCTATGAGTCCGTTTGGTATCTGATTCTACAAGATTCCGAACCTATTTTCCGTGTACCCTCCCCTATTGGTTTATCGATTAGTGCAAACTATTATTCTTGCCATGTTCACGTCCATTACATTTCGTTAGGCCCTTAGGGTCACCAGCAACGATTCCGAGGTCCTTTCCAAATAATTTCCAAACTCGTTTACCATGTGTATGTGCTATCACAATGGAGACATTAATTATGCCTTTCAACATTTAGTCTGATGAGTGCATACTGATTCGTATGCGTTACTATTATTGTTATTATTATAGTCGATGGAAATTTGGAAACATCAAGTCCATTACCACTAGGGTAACAGTGTAATTCGGAAACGAACATTTCAGAATTATCAGTGTTGTAGTGAATTATGCAGAACAAAAGCTACAAGACAGGTAATGAGCGTCAGGTGGAACAGCCCGCTGCAACTAATAACGTGTTTACACTGTACACTGTTTGCCGGCCAGAGATTGGTCGCTAGCGGAATAGCGTGCCCGTGATGGACTCCATGTACATTCGCACACATATAGTGTTTTCTTCTTGTGTTACTCTGAAACAGTGTGGCAGACGTATGGCATACACAAACGATGAATGTGGATACGCTTCTTGTCCTTAGTGCATCTGATAGACAGACTGGTTTTGACATTAGTGAATATGTTGCTATATATGTTGGTCACCCTATCGTGTAAGAGAGATCGTCCACAGACTCGCCATACTCCAGCCACCGAGGAAGCTATTATGTTGGTCATACACCGAGAACCCCAGAGACGTACACGTAGCGTGGTAAGGCAGCTGCGTGTCTCGCAACGCACGCCCGTTTACGTGCTGCACGAGCACGGACTGCACACGTATCATTATTCTTTAACGCAACACCTGCAGCCTGGAGACCGCTGTTTGTGGATGCACTTCTGTGAATTATTACAACTGATGTGTCGACAGAAGTGCCGACACAGTGTGATTTGAGGGGACCGCAATGCACGCTATAAACACACGAAGGATGGCGTGAAGGTCTGAAACAGGATACGTAATGAATGCTATAAAGAAGAGTACGTAGCTGCTGGAATACTTAACTTTAATCCATCCTTGTGTTACATCTGGAGATTGTGGCGATACAAGTGAGACTCTTTAGATACAAGCTATGTAAGGCTAATGGCGCCTTGCTAGGTCGTAGCCATTGACTTAGCTGAAGGCTATTCTAACTATCTGCTCTGCAAATGAGCGAGGCTTCGTCAGTGTGCATCGCTAGCTACGTCGTCAGTACAACTGGGGCGAGTGCTAGTCAGTCTCTCGAGACCTGCCGTGTGGTGGCGCTCGATCTGCGATCCTGACAGTGGCGACACGCGGGTCCGACATGTACTAAATGGACCGCGGCCGATTTAAGCTACCACCTAGCAAGTGTGGTGTCTGGCGGTGACACCACAACAACAACAATAGGAAGACAACGACGACTTCCTAAACACTGTAGTATGGTCAGATGAAGCGGCGTCCACTCGTGAGGTTGTCTTCAATATGCACAGCGAACACGATTCGTGTGTCTTTAACCCGCACAGCACCCGCGACCGTAGATATCAAGTTCCTTTTGCATCAAAGTCTGGGCCAGAATACTGGGAGACAGGAGTTTGAATCCCTTCTTGTTGGCCGACCGGTTGACTGCGCTAAGGTATCATGCACTCCTCTCAAACCATTTACCTGACGCACAGGAAGATGTTCCTCGTCATGTTCGTCAGATGTTATGGTTCTGACATGATTCTGCACCTCTACACTGTGGAATTAACGTGCGACTGTATTTAGACAGAACATTTCCAGTGAAATGGCTTGGACGGGGAGGTCCAGTGGTATGGTCTCCGCGTTCGCCTGACCTAACTACCCCGGGGTCCACCTCTGGGTACGCTTGAAGGAGCATCTGTAGTTTATCCAGACGACACAAGTGGAAAAATTGATGTTGCGAAAAGTCCAGATCTGTACGATCCAGCGGGTCATGCAACGTTGGGACGTGCAAGGGGCTCGCTTTGAGCATTTTCTCTGGGGACAACGTATAATTTTTCTTTTTTTTGTAAACGTCATGTGCTAATTAATATGGAAGTATTTACTCTCACTGGATGCTGAAGTGTTACATCTGAGCAGACGTAGTGCATCTAGCATAAATAGTAGATGATCATATTTAAATGTGCAGTCATCTTTCGCAATGCGAAATTAATATTATTTTTGTAATTATTCTGTCCTATGACACGTCATTTGTTTCAAATGTCTATTTATGATTTGTCTGACAACATTTTTGTTATGCTCACCATTACACAACACTGTGCTATGTAAATAATACGATATGTGTGTACTACAGTATTGTACAATGAAATTGGCAAATAAAAACAAATACGCTGCATCAAAAAGGAAGCTTCAATATCTTGCATGCTAACCCAAAACGTTATACACTGCATCAGCTGCGCGGCACTGCTCCGACAGGCTGACACAGGTAGTTCCCGTATATGTGATTACTGTGATGCCAGACTGTCAGTCTTTATCGTTCGTTTACTGCCGGAAACATGTACAGAACGAAATTTTGTGACGGAGATATTTGTATTACAAGTATATGAGCGACCGCGCTGCAAAGTCCGAGTGTCCGAATTTTTCTCCATCCTTCGATGGCCAAGTACGGCACATTCCGTCCCAGCACTTCGATCTCCAATAGCAGCAGTGCTAGTACAGCATTACTCATTCTGTTGGTGTTGCTACATTTCAATTAACAGCTTGAGATTCATCGTAGAGCATATTTTAAGGCACGGGAGAGTCATGCCCACACATGGTCTGCAGGAAGTGAGACACGCTGCAGTAGACTGAGATGAGATCTCTGTTATTATCTTGCTTAAGATGGTGGGTGCATTAAGATGGAGATGTGCTATTTGTTATTTTTATGACCCAGTCATTCTAAGGTCAACGAGCATTCAATACAGAAAAGTATAGCCACTCCATCAGGTATTGCATGCAAGAAATGTACAATGTAATGTATTAAAACACAGCTATTTGCGAAATGCTGTATCACAGTCTCAAAACAGAAGTCAATGCCTGTTAAGTACAGTGATGCTGTGTGTGGTACTCCATCCCACCATTAACAAATGTTCCATTAAAATTACTGTCTTCCATGCCAAATATATCAATACAGACACCAGCCAGATATTTAAATGTAACCTGCGGATGAAGACAAAAAATAAATAAATAAAATAAAATATCGCAGTAGTCATGCAGTGCAACGGAATCAGATAAGTGTAACATGGGTTCCAAACGACTGTCAGGGCTAATGTACAGTGGTGCTTTTTAGGGTAGTGTCTGTCATCATTAACAAATAGTCCATTGAAACTACTGTCTTCTGCACCACAGACTCCTCATACGGAATTTTGAAATTTACTTCCGTATCACTTGCATTTATATAGCATAAAACTCGAACAGCCCATTTTCATACTTATTAATCAGAGCTTAAAAATCAGGTTGTTTTTAGCGGAGAAAGATGTAAACTCGTCGTCCAAACGTTGCCTGGAGACACGAAGAGATTCTGATAAAAAAATCAAGCGTTTAATGAGAATCCAAAACCTAGTAGTCTTCTGTAGGATGCCGTTGCAATCGTGCAGGATGTTAGTCAATTTAAATGACAGTCAGTTCTGCTTTAGAGAGAATTTTTATAATCATACTGCATCCATATCAGTTTCTCCTATTATACACCATGCTCCTGACTATGGAAAGAGATATAATGGAAAGAGATACAATGGCTCTAGAGTGTAGAGACTTCTCCTACTAAAGTAGCAATATATGACATCTTTCAAGCCAACATATAGTGCATACATTAAGAAAACATGCACATTCAGCTGCCATTTCTGAATACATATGATATGTGCTACTTTGTATATGAAAATGAAATGTCGTGTGACGAGGGCCTCCCGTCGGGTAGACCGCACACCTGGTGCAAGTCTTTCTATCTGACGCCACTTCGGCGACTTGCGCGTCGATGGGGATGAAATCATGATGACTAGAACAACACAACACCCAGTCCCTGGGCAGAGAAAACCCCCGACCCAGCCGGGAATCGAACCCGAGACCTTAGGATTGACAGTCTGTCGCGCTGACCACATTGCATATAGTAAAGTAATACGGAGCATAACTGCAAGTAGCATTTAGAATTTCTTTTCGTCCCTGCAGTACATACAAATGCAGTACCTAGTTGCTGCTAGCTTAATGAGGTGTACATGTCGCAAAGCACTTTTTATCGGATCATATGGAACTCTGTAGCACAAATCTTATCTGGAGTACTCTACTGGGGGATAAAACTATGTTTATAACCCCATGGAATACTGCATACGTTGACAGAACTGGTACTGCATGTCAGTTCTGTGCGTCTACCCTAAAGAAATCATTCTTCAACGAAGACCTCAGTGTAATCGTAGCTGTCATATTAAGAGCAGACATAACTGTGGCTGATGTAGGAAAAGAACAAGAAACGAACGCTTTTTAACGACAATGGTTTATTCTTCACAATATTTATGAACAAAGTATAAAAAATATGTCATAAAAATATTATCTATAACAACATGACCGCCTTCGTCAAATTTCTCTTATTGTGGCTAAAACAGATCTCTGACATACAGCACACGGGAAACAGTAGGTACACATTTAACACAAGCAGCTATACGAGTATTTCTGCATGGAAAAAATTGTAGTCCTACTTCTTCCTACGAACAGATTTTACACAAGTGAACATTGTAAGAAGCCCTCACAATCACATGATGTTCTGTTGCTGCTTGTTGATTTGAGGAAGTATAACATTAGCTGCAACCTCTGCAGTAATTTTTGCATCTTTCTTCTGACAAATATTGTCCACAAACTTTCTACCCTCGAAAGAAATAGAAACAAGCACCTGGGAAAGCAAGCAGTATTGCCAGCCTGGGTTACTAGTTTCATCACAATATTTCAGGCCTCCGCCACAGCAGAAACATACAGTTTCATCTCCATCACATGTATAAAAGAAAACTGCTTCACTCAGTTTGTCAGGAGGATACTTACTAGCTAAAGACCAACCTTTGAAAGATGCCAGCCTCACATCGTATATTCTACGTTCCGGATGAGCTACCCCAATTTCCCGTACATCACACGAGCTGCATAATGATGCTGATTCTGGAGACGAAAGTGAGAGTGTCTCCATTCTGCACAGGCTACAGGTATCATACAAAACGAACAGTTCGACCCGCCGATGTATCTCCACAACACCCTCAGATATCCACTGTTTTACAGAGCGACCTGCTTACAAAGCCCCATGTATACATAGCCTACTGTTAAGATCCCATACGCTTACACTTCCGCTCACGTGATCGTGACATCGCTTCCGACCATGTATTCTAAATTTGTTTATAAATATAATAGAATGGCAAACACGTACTTCCTTGCACTATTTTTCTGTATTTGTGTGTTCGGTTTCTCGCAGGGTCCCTCACAATACAGTTTAGGACCAGGATAGGTCCTGGATGGAGCTCGAAAGTGAAACCACCACACATTGCGTCTGGGACAGGGTTCAAAGATGGAGCCACCATGCATTGTGGCCAGGATAGTGTTCGAAGGTGAATTCACCCGTGATAGGACTATGGTGGCGACGGAAGGTGAATTCACCAGCCGTAGGTCTGAGGTAAGTAATTCACCTGCAACATGACTGGGCTAGTGTCTGAAGGTGGGTTCACCAGCAGTAGGGTCTGGAGGCCCCTCGTGAGAAACCAATACACTTATGTACAGAAAAACAGCGCAATTATTCTAGGGCTCTGCAATTCTACTGCACCTACAGGGAAAATTTAGAAACAAGGTCCAAATTGACATCATGATCGCATGAGTAGAGATGTCAGTATCGTGGAACTCTATAGAACTCTGTGAACGTCTGAGTTTGTTGGGGAGACATATTGGTGGGTCGAAGTGTTTCTTTTGTACGATACTTGTAACCTGTGCTCAAGGGAGATACTTCCACTTCATCTCCTCAATCAGATTGATTATGCAATTCAATGTCTGACTTGTGGGAGATCTGGTTAGCTCACTCCAAATACAGAACGTATCATGCGAGGCTGGCATTTTTCAAGTGTTGGTCTTTAGCTATTAAACAGCATCCGAACAAACTAAATAAAGCAGGTTTCTGATATACCTGTGACGGAGATGAAACTGTGTGTTCCCTTGATAGTCGAGGATTGAAACGTTGAGATGAAACGAATAACCCATGAGTTGAGCATACTGTTTGCTTTTCCAAGACGTTGTTTCTGTTCTTAGAGAGGGATACAGATTTTGTGGATAGTATTTATCAGAATACATACGCAAAATTTTTTATATAATTTGTAACTAATACTAAACGCCCATCAAATCTTCCAAAAGAAGCATGAGAACAGCCAGTGAATCTGTGAGCTTCTTACAGTGCTTACTTGTGATAAATCTGTTTACAGGAGGACGTAGAAGTATTATTCTTTACCTGCTAACATTCTGCTGCGTCCGTTAAATGTGAACCTACCCGTTCCTTGTGTGCTGTGTGTCACGGACTTGTTTTAGCTACAGTAACAGCAGTTTTGACGAAGACAATGATGTAATAGATGTTATTATTTTATAGTGCATGTTTTAAACTTAGTTCATCGATATTGTGAAAAATGTAGCACTGACGTTAAAATACACTCGTTTCATGCTTTTTTCCTACATCAGTTACATTTAGGTCTGCTCTTAATATGACAGATATGATTAAATCCTGATATGCATTGAAGAATCGTGTTTTTCTTTCAATGTTTCATCCCCAGTACGGTATTATTTTTAGGATATGTGCTACAGACTTCCATATGATCTGGTAACAACTGCCTTGACTAGTCAAGATGATATACTCAGTGATGAAACAAAGCAGTAAGCTCTGCCAGAAATATCGACTCAGACAATGTGTCTAATAGTGTATTTTAATACGTCAGTATGCCATCTTAGGCAATGCATAACACTTAAAACACTTGATAATGGCACTTTGAAGCCAAAATCATGAATGTGTAAGTGTAAATGTAACACTGTAAATGAACAACAGTCTAATGGCGGTACTGATTTTAAAGAAATATGACTGTGACCCCGCATTATGAAAAAATATTAAGTATTCTAGGTGATTTCCAAGATACATATAGGTCCTAGTGGATATGTAACGTCTTCTGAAACACTTATTACTGTTCATCTAAGACACGGATTTAGTGAAATCGAAAGCGAAGCTTCTGCAGAGATACCACAAAAGTGATCTCCTTAGGTGTGGTACAGAGAGATGGAGAAGCTTTTTAAAGTTTACGAGTTCTGTAGAAAATAGAGAAATCAACCTATGTTATGAAGAACCGATGCTTTACCATCTGCACAGGATTAAGGAATTTCTCTCACCTGACACTCACCATGGCGAACGGTAAAAGGCATCCTGTGTAAATATGTTGTTACACACATACGTTAGACATGATTTAGATATTATGGGGAAGAGTTAATCATAGTAACAGGAGACTACTTCCCCTCTTCATTCGATTACGAGCATTCTCGGTTGCCAGCCACATAATTTACGCAAAGAAGAAGAAAAAAAGTCCAGTTGTAAGGATAAAAGAAGTGTTGGATATCGTTAAACCATTATCAGGGTTTTCTCATTATGTATGTTCTGCACTGCCTTCATGTGAGGATGCTTCTGATCCACAAGAAAGATGAAAAAACAGTCTGCCGACTGGAAAACTGCACTGCTCCTCAGAAAAGAGTATCGAACATTGTGGTACATACAACCAAAGGTCTATATCGCTAGCGTTAGTCAACAGTTCACTTTTGGAGAACGTCTTACGACCTTTATGGAGACAGTATTGCTTCCCTTGTATTCTGTTCGTTTCAGCCTATCAAGGGCTTGTATAATCCATGTAATACCCAATCGCAACACTTCAAGAGGTGCAACAACACGGCGAAATTCGGTGTTGAGTCCCAAGATGTTACAACATGAAAAAAATACCGAATGCTTATGCATGAATTACGACTGAATTGATGGTTCTTACACGCTGTAGTCTAGCAACACAATCAGCGCTTGAGAATTGGACTTATTTGTGCAGAAATCTGATCCTGTTTTGTTCTGTACTACAACAAACAAATTTACACACACACACACACACACACACACACAAAAGTCGGTAATGACATCTTCTGTAAAGGCAGACACTACTGCGATTGATTATAGACGTCGAACGAACACGTAGACATCCTGCTAGTATCAAAATGTTTATGTATGGATGAAACGACAGTCTGGTGGTATGACAAAAAATTCACTTCTTTCGGTAAAAATTTTCATCCTTTCGAGCACCGAGTTGGATGATTTGACTTGTGTGCCTTATGTGAGATGTGAATTGTACAGTTACCTGTCTCAAGTGTGGGTTCTGTACAGTTCAGCAATAATATTTCGCGAGATAAACGCCCACACTCTTCATATTTTCTTGTAATCGGTAAAAGGGAAGTGCTAAAACATCGCACAGTGACTGCCAACCAGAGGGGTAAAACTGTACTTTGTGTATATTTCACACTGCTAACAGAAATTCTACTCTGCCCACTAACTTGTTGGAAACCAGTAGGAACGCTTGTACGGAACAGGACTGTATTCTGAGGGAAACCCAAAGTCTGCGTTCTCATACATGTTCGGGGATGAGGTAGTTAGTAGACAGGTATTTTCCTGTTGTTCACTGGGTCAGCTTTTCCGGCATATCTCGAAAACACGCGTCAGAACGTTTTCGTTTGCGTGTGGGAGGGCGGGAAGCACATTGTTGAACATTCTGGCTCTGCTACAGTGTTATACGAGCACCCAGCCCTTCGGAGTAGGGTTAGGACTGCTTTTGTGAGTCTGGAATCATTAACAGCTGAATGTTCTGTTTTCTGGTGACCGATCGACAGGAAGTAATAGCTGTATTGTTACTGGAGGATGCTTTTGAAAGGAATCTACTGCACTCATTACTTCTATAAGCTCTAGCTGTTGTCTGAGTGACAGCGAAAGCTTTTATTACACTCCTGGAAATTGAAATAAGAACACCGTGAATTCATTGTCCCAGGAAGGGGAAACTTTATTGACACATTCCTGGGGTCAGATACATCACATGATCACACTGACAGAACCACAGGCACATAGACACAGGCAACAGAGCATGCACAATGTCGGCACTAGTACAGTGTATATCCACCTTTCGCAGCAATGCAGGCTGCTATTCTCCCATGGAGACGATCGTAGAGATGCTGGATGTAGTCCTGTGGAACGGCTTGCCATGCCATTTCCACCTGGCGCCTCAGTTGGACCAGCGTTCGTGCTGGACGTGCAGACCGCGTGAGACGACGCTTCATCCAGTCCCAAACATGCTCAATGGGGGACAGATCCGGAGATCTTGCTGGCCAGGGTAGTTGACGTACACCTTCTAGAGCACGTTGGGTGGCACGGGATACATGCGGACGTGCATTGTCCTGTTGGAACAGCAAGTTCCCTTGCCGGTCTAGGAATGGTAGAACGATGGGTTCGATGACGGTTTGGATGTACCGTGCACTATTCAGTGTCCCCTCGACGATCACCAGTGGTGTACGGCCAGTGTAGGAGATCGCTCCCCACACCATGATGCCGGGTGTTGGCCCTGTGTGCCTCGGTCGTATGCAGTCCTGATTGTGGCGCTCACCTGCACGGCGCCAAACACGCATACGACCATCATTGGCACCAAGGCAGAAGCGACTCTCATCGCTGAAGACGACACGTCTCCATTCGTCCCTCCATTCACGCCTGTCGCGACACCACTGGAGGCGGGCTGCACGATGTTGGGGCGTGAGCGGAAGACGGCCTAACGGTGTGCGGGACCGTAGCCCAGCTTCATGGAGACGGTTGCGAATGGTCCTCGCCGATACCCCAGGAGCAACAGTGTCCCTAATTTGCTGGGAAGTAGCGGTGCGGTCCCCTACGGCACTGCGTAGGATCCTCCGGTCTTGGCGTGCATCCGTGCGTCGCTGCGGTCCGGTCCCAGGTCGACGGGCACGTGCACCTTCCGCCGACCACTGGCGACAACATCGATGTACTGTGGAGACCTGACGCCCCACGTGTTGAGCAATTCGGCGGTACGTCCACCCGGCCTCCCGCATGCCCACTATACGCCCTCGCTCAAAGTCCGTCAACTGCACATACGGTTCACGTCCACGCCGTCATGCTACCAGTGTTAAAGACTGCAATGGAGCTCCGTATGCCACGGCAAACTGGCTGACACTGACGGCGGCGGTGCACAAATGCTGCGCAGCTAGCGCCATTCGACGGCCAACACCGCGGTTCCTGGTGTGTCCGCTGTGCCGTGCGTGTGATCATTGCTTGTACAGCCCTCTCGCAGTGTCCGGAGTAAGTATGGTGGGTCTGACACACCGGTGTCAATGTGTTCTTTTTTCCATTTCCAGGAGTGTATTAACAGCAGAACGCTGTCCAAGTGCGGAAACAATTGACACTCAGGGTAGCATCTCATCCAACCAAACTGTTGACAAAATTAGTATATAGAAGAATTAAAGAAGAAAACTGACGATTCGTGGCGACATGTTTTCGATTTATAGGATAGATTACGTACATACAGAAGCATCTGCCAGGTACGTGATACAGTTATGCAAATAACAATATAAAAGTGGAAAATTGGATTTCACTAAAAGGTGCTAATGATTTATTAAAAATTCATATGCTGAGTTTTTATATCATGATTTTGTGACTGGTGGCTGCATATTTGGTAATTTTAGCGAAAATATTCTGTCTACATCAAAGAGCCATCGACAAGACCGGTTACAGCTACTCTCTAGCAGTTGTCCAGTGGCAACTACCGTTCCCCACCTCCCATGTTTCCAAACCAGAGGAAAAAATTTGACTTTTCGGCCTGTTTTCTTAATTTCTTTCCAACGGGATGAGGGGAGTTAGACTGCGCCAGTATTCTGGGTCAGACATCTGGATTTGCTACGGCGTAGTTAGACTACACCAGGATGAAATAGAAAGATGTGAAATAGAAAGAGTATCCCATATCAGTTCACACCAGCTATATGAAGATTGAATTTTTATAACTATATAATATATTTTTATGAATTACTATTATTATTTATTACAATTGTCTAATGTGCAATGCAGTGTGATTAGCATTTGAATTTTCCACGAATATTCGAATTTAGTACGAGTTTTGAGTTTCTTGCCAATAGGTGGAGGGGAAGGGGGAGGGGGAGGGAGAGGGAGGGAGAGGGAGGGGGGAGAGGGAGTTAGACTGCGCCATGGAATGTAACACGCCTGTGGATGTGTTCACCACTATTTATCTCTACTAACTGTGTCACTGGACTTTGTTGCTCTATCTTGGGGCTGCAGACTCTGTTCTCTAAGTTCACAAGTCTATGTCAGCTGGAAATCTCGGCTACCAGACACTACAAAACACATTCGTGTGTTGCTTCTTTATTGAGCTTGTATTTTACTTCTGTTATTACGTTTACTACATTCCATGTTGGATTTTACTATAGCAAAGCTTTAACAAAGTTCACAATACATGTGTAGATGCCCCTGTCATTTAACTCTGTCTATCTTCTATGAGTCTCCCTTGGCAAGTCTCTCCATGACACTTGTCTTACACTGGTCCACAGTGAATCTCCGAGTTGGGACAGCGTTTTCATGGAATACTTGTCCTACTGAGCAGGTATCTCTGTGCACAGATGCCAATAGTCCCTGTCTTGCAGGTATACTGTGTCCACTTGCAATCTCATGACGAGCACAAAAGAAACCAAATTTGCCTTGCAATATGTGGTCCAAAAGAAAACGTATTTACTAAAATAACAAAAGTGCTTGCTCAATGTGATGAAAAACGTATTTACTAAAATAACAAAAGTACTTGCTCAATGTCATGATTACCCTTCATCAGACAGAGAGGCAGAGGGAATAACTCATCAATTTCTTCGAAGTGGTATGTTATCTCTCAGCCAGTATTCTGGGTTGACCATCTCGGACTGTGACATCACTGACAGGGCCAGTATCCTAAGGTTCATGAAATAAAATGAGTATCCTGCATCCTTCCACACCACCGATATGCAGATTGAATTTTTATAAATACAGAACATATTATTATTGTTACTATTGTTATCTATTGTTGGTATGTCCCTTGCAAAGCAATGTAATTACGATTTGAATTTGCCGTGACAATTCGAATTTACCACAAAAATTTGAATTTCCCACTGATTATGAACTTTTCACCAATAGAGGGTAGGAAGCGGATGGGGTAGAGATGGGGCAGAGGATGATTAACATACAGGATAACTACAAAAAATAAAAAGTTAAATTCTTCCATTCCAGCAACTCAGCACAAACTGAGTTTTTTGCCGCCAATTTCGAAGTAGGAAGAGAGGCGGAAAGTGGTGGACATGAGGGGAAGGGGGGAAGAAGTTTTCCCAGAGGGGGAAGGGAGAGCGACCCTGTGATGGTCTGCAGATTTCCCATAGAGGGAAAGGGCAGTTGTCCCTATGAGCTGAGGATTTCCCAGAGGGCGAGGGGGAGGTTTGGCTTCTTGAATAATTTGAAACTGTCTTTGGTCTCTAGTAATGGATACTGAAAATATCCTTAAATATAATTTTTGGACACGCGTGAATCCACGAGGTACTCGACCACGCACTAGTCAACAGCGATCGGTGTTAATGTGTGCGCTGGCTTTCATGGTGATAGGTTGACTGCACCATACATTCTTTGATGCCGCCTCAACAGATGGAGATATCGCATCTTCGTGTAACAAATTTTGTCAGAACTGCTGGAGCATGCACCTTTGAATGTTAGACGAAGTGCGTACTTCTAGGATGACGGGACGCCAGCTCATTTCAGAATTGCTGTGAGGAGCCACCTAAGAGCCACCTTCAGGGATTTATGCACAGGCCGAAGTGTCCCAGTGGCCTGGCCACCCAAGTCGCCCGACGTGTGTGTGTGTGTGTGTGTGTGTGTGTGTGTGTGTGTGTGTGTTTGGGTACCTTTCTCTGGGGCTGTATGTAGCAGCTGGTGTGTCACACTGCTGTGGAAGCAGAAGAAGAACTCGTCGTTAGAACTGCCGTCTCTGCTGGCAACACTTCAAACATAACAGGAACCTCTGAACGAACATGGCCGTCACTAGGCTGACAATGTACTGCAGGCAGGCAGGCCAATGGTCGGGCATTCGAGCATTTCCTGTGAATGTTTTAGTTTGCTAACCTACCTCCTGTGTAAATAATGCGCAGCATCGGAAATTTCCGTCATGGGCCAACTGTACCGTAATTAAATACAGGGTGTTTGGAAAAGAACTCCCTAGTTTTAATGTGTCCTACAATCTGTACATAGCGACATACACTATTCTAGTCTGTGGTGTTTGATTCATCAGCTGCCGAAGCTTGGCACCCCTGCAGTTGGCAGGTCTGCTTTGACCTTGAGAGTGCACCAATGCTGTTTCTTTCCCTCTGTTCCCTCAGTTCAGTCCACGCATGCGTGCAGTGTAGCGCAGAGCAACTCAGCAACAATTTGTACGTTTACTGCGAGGTGTTGACAGAGTACGTCTTTCCCAAAATGGACGATACTGAGGCGGAAAAAGGGGTTGTGTTTTTCCAACAAGATGGCGCCCCATCTCATTATAGTAAACATGTGCGTGCGGGTCTTGACACTCGCGTTCCAGGAAGGTTGACAGTCAGCACTGGCCCAATACCTTGGCCACGACGAAGCCCAAACATAACCCTTCTGGACTTCATCCTTTGGGGCCACATAAGAAATGTCATGTACAGTGAAAACATCAGAGACATCAATAATTTACGGGAAAGAATCGTCGCGGCGGTTGAGACAGTTACATTTGAAATGTTGGTGCGTACGTGGCGAGAAGTGGAATATCGTCTCGAAGAAGCAGGGCAACATATAGATACCATGTTGACGTCTACTAACATTAAATATAACTTGAAGGAATTCTCTTCCATGATATGTACTTATTGATGAAGTTTTTCATTAATTTCCCCATTAAACTTACACTACTGGCCACAAAAATTGCTACACCACGAAGATGACGTCCTACAGACGCGAAAATTAACCGACAGGAAGAAGATGCTGTGACATTCAAATGATTAACTTTTCAGAGCATTCACAAAAGGTTGGCGCCGGTGGCAACACCTACAACGTGCTGACATGAGGAAAGTTTCCAACCGATTTCTCGTACACAAACAGCAGTTGGCCGGCGTTGATTGGTGAAACGTTGTTGTGATGTATCGTGTAAGGAGGAGGAATGCGTACCATCACGTTACCGACTTTGATATAGGTCGGATTGAAGCCTGTCGCGATTGCGGTTTATCGTATCGCGACATTGCTGCTCGCGTTGGTCGAGATACAATGACTGTTAGCAGAATATGGAATCGGTGGGTTCAGGAAGAGAATACGGAACGCCGTGCTGGATCACAACGGCCTCGTATCACTAGCAGTCGAGATGACAGGCATTCTATCTCCATGGCTGTAACGGATCGTGCAGCCACTTCTCGATCCCTGAGTCAACATATAGGGACGTTTGCAAGAGAACAACCATCTGCACGAACAGTTCGACGAAGTTTGCAGCAGCATGGACTATCAGCTCGGAGACCACGGATGCGGTTACCCTTCATGCTGCATCACAGACAGGAGCGCCTGCGATGGTGTACTCAACGACGAGCCTGGGTGCACGAATGGTAAAACGTCATTTTTTCGGATGAATCCAGGTTCTGTTTACAGCATCATGATGGTCGCATCCGTGTTTGGCGACATCGCGGTGAACGCACATTGGAAGCGTGTATTCGTCATCGCGATACTGGCGTATCACCTGGTGTGGTGGTATGGGGTGCCATTGGTTACACGTCTCGGTCGCCTCTTGTTCGCACTGACGGCACTTTGAACAGTGGACGTTACATTTAAGATGTGTTACGACCCGTGGCTCTACGCTTCATTCGATCCCTGCGAAACCGTAGATTTCAGCAGGATAATGCACGACCGCATGTTGCAGGTCCTGTACGGGCCTTTCTAGATACAGAAAATGTTCGATTGCTGCCCTGGCCAGGACATTCCCCAGATCTCTCACCAACTGAAAATGTGTGGTCAATGGTGGCCGAGCAACTGGCTCGTCACAATAAACCAGTGACTACTCTTAATGAACTGTGGTATCGTGTTGAAGCTGCATGGGCAGCTGTACCTGTACACTGTTTGACTCAATGCCGAGGCGTATGAAGGCCGTTATTACGGCCATTGGTGGTTGTTGTGGGTACTGATTGCTCAGGATCTATGCACCCACATTGCGTGAAAATGTAATCACATGTCAGTTCTATTATAATATATTCTTCCAATGAATAACTGTTTATCATTTGCATTTCTTCTTGCTGTAGCAGCTTTAATGGCCAGTAGTGTGTACTTAAAGCAAGGAAGTTCTTTTTAAAACACCTTATATACTTGTTTTGGTGCTCTCTACCTCTCGTTTTAATGTAAACTAATTATCTCGGTACATCCTGTAGGCAGGCAGATCAGCTCAGTGTGAAAAATGATTTCACACGAAGTCATGGGTCGTGGATCTGAGGTATGGTAAAAAACATAGATGATCTGGATGTCTTGTCAGTTGATGTCTTTTGTTGTAATGTTGAGCAAATTATCGCCTTACAGTGCGTCATTGTGTATCTCGACCTGCGCATAGAATAACTTGTTATATACATTAGGTACAACACTGGAAAGAGAGGAACAAGACGTGTTCTCTTATTTACTTGTTCATGTATCCTGGAAATAGTAAACCCATTAGGCTCTGTCTTACGTCTAAACAGGTATTCTACTATTTTAAATGTAGATATTGTGATAATCATGATACAATTTAAATCCAATATAGGTCTAGAAATGACGTTAAAGCATCTTGCCCCAATATTTCGGCTGACAATTGTTCAGCCATCTTCAGGTGTCTGGCACTGAAGACTGCTGTTTCACGGTGTCGGCTTTATAGCAAAAGTTGGTGCCGAGTCGCATGCGCCTTGGCGGTCGTCACCAGGAGCGTTCTTATCGAAATCCGTGCCCTCTGCAAATACTGTTCCATCTGTGAAGCGCAGGCACAAGCGTAAAGGTGCAGATCACACGTAGCTCTCTGTCGAAATGCGCGCTCGAGGCGCCAAAGTCAAACGTCAGATTCTCCAGGCCCTCCTCTACAGGACCGAGAAGTGCACTTACCTGCGCCGGTCCCCAGAAGACTTCTTTAAGCTGATGTTTCCTTAAGTTCCTGCGAACTGAGAGGAAACATTTTATTCGTAATGACATATCTGGCGACATCGGACGTTTGTATTTAGCGCTGAGAGCGCGCGTTCCGACAGAGGACGGACGCGTAGTTTCACTTTTAAGCATGCGCTTGAGCGCAACAAATCGAACAGTATTTGCAGATGGTGAGGATTTCGATAGAGGACGCTTCTGTGAGGGCCGCCATTGCGCGTGCGTCTCCGCGCCAGTTTCTCCTATGAAGCCATTGTTTACAGCAACGTGACGTAGATGTGTCTTGCTGGTCCCGTGGTAAAAAAGAGTAGATATCTGCATCATACAGAAAGACCGCATATTTCTTGTCCTTTTATTTTTACTACAGGGTGATTCAAAAAGAATACCACAACTTTAAAAATGTGTATTTAATGAAAGAAATATAATATAACCTTCTGTTATACATCATTACAAAGAGTATTTAAAAAGGTTTTTTTTTTTCACTCAAAAGCAAGTTCAGAGATGTTCAATATGGCCCCCTCCAGACACACGAGCAATATCAACCCGATACTCCAACTCGTTCCACACTCTCTGTAGCATATCAGGCGTAACAGTTTGGATAGCTGCTGTTATTTCTCGTTTCAAATCATCAATGGTGGCTGGGAGAGGTGGCCGAAACACCATATCCTTAACATACCCCCATAAGAAAAAATCGCAGGGGGTAAGATCAGGGCTTCTTGGAGGCCAGTGATGAAGAGCTCTGTCACGGGCTGCCTGGCGGCCGATCCATCGCCTCGGGTAGTTGACGTTCACGTAGTTACGGACAGATAAGTGCCAATGCGGTGGCGCTCCATCCTGCTGAAATATGAATTGTTGTGCTTCTTGTTCGAGCTGAGGGAACAGCCAATTCTCTAACATCTCCAGATACTGTAGTCCAGTTACAGTAGCACCTTCGAAGAAAAAGGGACCAAAAACTTTATTGGCTGAAATGGCACAGAAAACGTTCACCTTAGGGGAGTCACGTTCATACGGAGTTGTTTCCCGCGGATTCTCAGTGCCCCATATACAGACATTGTGACGGTTGACTTTCCCGTTAGTGTGGAAAGTTGCTTCATCACTAAACACAATCTTTGAAACGAAAGATTCATCTGTTTCCATTTGAGCAAGGATAAAATCACAGAAATCGATTCTTTTAATCTTATCAGCTGCAGACAGTGCTTGAACCAATTTCAGACGATAAGGTTTCATAACTAACCTTTTTCGTAGGACTCTCCATACAGTTGATTGTGGAATTTGCAGCTCTCTGCTAGCTCTGCGAGTCGATTTTCCTGGGCTGCGAACAAATGCTTGCTGGATGCGTGCTACATTTTCATCACTCGTTCTCGGCCGTCCAGAACTTTTCCCTTTGCACAAACACCCATTCTCTGTAAACTGTTTATACCAACGTTTAATACACCACCTATCAGGAGGTTTAACACCATCCGTCGTTCGAAATGCACGCTGAACAACTGTCGTCGATTCACTTCTGCGGTACTCAATAACACAAAAAGCTTTCTGTTGAGCGGTCGCCATCTTAGCATCAACTGACGCTGACGCCTAGTCAACAGCGCCTCAACCGAACAAATGTACAACTAAATGAAACTTTATAGCTCCCTTAATTCGCTGACAGATAGTGCTTAGCTCTGCCTTTTGTCGTTGCAGAGTTTTAAATTCCTAAAGTTGTGGTATTCTTTTTGAATCACCCTGTATTATCAGTATAAGATAGGTATTGTTATGTGTGTATAGCGCTCAGACATTCGTGGAATTTCTCGTAGTTGTTTTTATTTTCATGTGAGCTAGCCTGTTGACTGAAACGGACGCACATATTGTCGATGTAGCACTTAGATGACCTGCACGTCCCTCCCAGCAGACGGAACTTACGTAAGGATCGCATCTGGCGCTGATGAGACTCCAGGCACAGCCACGTGTTCAGCTACGTCGGCTGCAGACTCCGCACTGGAATAACCAGCCTCACACGTCAGTTAAAGAGCCTGAGCACACAGTGGCAATAGACCTGCATACAGTAGCGT
Organism: Schistocerca nitens; assembly: GCF_023898315.1. Taxonomy (NCBI): domain Eukaryota; kingdom Metazoa; phylum Arthropoda; class Insecta; order Orthoptera; family Acrididae; genus Schistocerca; species Schistocerca nitens. Next base: position 479,629,298 of record NC_064622.1, on the reverse strand, counting down.
AGTACAAGGCGCTAGTCACATTTCTGGAAACGGTCGCTACCAGGATCAATCGCTGTCATATTTGTGACCAAAAACGGTGGTCGGTAACAACCCAACTTCCACCCTTGCAAATCCTAGGGTACGATACTATTCTTTCTCTATCACTGTCACTAAACGAAGTACTACGATTTTCGGACGGAAGAAAAGATATGGTCTGTGTAGCCATTTCGCTGTTTTCATGAAACGTAGATTCCGATTCTGAAGATATAGAAGCCATATTTGAAAGTGGGGCGTATTTGTACTCATTCAGGCTCGTTACGTATGCTATGTTATGAGACCAAAGATACTGCTGTGCCTGATTATACTGGTTGGTACTATAGGCCAATTTCGGCTTATTGCCATCTTCACCTACTGCAATATTTCAAAATTTTCTGTAGATTATTTAACCTCTTATAGAATACTGTTTTGCTACATATATCTGTTGGTCTTGCTGTCCATATGACATCAATGTTGCTGTCACACTGTTGTATAAGTTTGTTCCTTTCATGCTGCTGCAGTTACGGTATATGTTAAACTCCTGTTGGAGCAGTTATCAATGTGGTTTTCGTATTAGGAAAGTTTATTTAAAACGAAGCTGTCATGAAAGTATTTAAAGCGTCTTGTTTCCTTATATTCCTTCCAGTTTGCTGCAGCAAAACAAAGTGCAACAGTATCTGAAAACGGAACATGTGCTATGATTGAATAACTTCACTGTCAACTAATTATCAAAAATATGTTACTATAAAAAGTAGTCATTTATAATTAGTTTCCCGAGATACGGTAAATCACAGTAACGTGAAAACATCACAGAAAATACCGGTTCAATATGTTGTTTCTGGCTACAAACGCTACCGTCCAGATTCAAGGCGACAATTTTCAGTTTGTTGGATATATTAATGCAGTTCATTCAAATTCATTCCTACACCACAAAAGAATGCTGTAGCACACTGTTTATGACAACTGTCATATCATGGACCTGCAAGCATACGCAACTGCTGCTCTTGTTGTCTTCAGTGCGAATAATGATTTGATGCAGCTTTCCATGCTACTCTATCCTGTGCAAGCCCCTTCAGCTCCGAATAACTACTGCAACCTACATCTTTCTGTAAGTTCCTGGCAGATTAAAAATGTGCCGGAACGAGACTCGAACTCGGGACCTTTATCTTTCGCAGGCAAATGCTCTACCAGCTTAGCTACCCAAGTACGACTCACGACCCCTTTCTTTCTTTTTATTATCCGAGTACTATCATGAAACATCAGTACACCATAGTCAAATCATGATGTAGTATCCGCTGCAAATGGGAGAAAAAATTAAGTATGATAACAAAACAACAATAAATGGAGAAAGGAAAAAAGACCGAGAACGTAGCCGAAAAACCACCACCATGCTTTCATGATATGCATAAACCATTTTATACACTTTTTATATTTATTTAGTTTTTTAAATTTTTATTTATGATATAATCCTTGAAATGAGATTGGAGTTTTACTTAGATTGCTATTTATAATATACTCTGATCTCGTCGTCTTTCTGCTTTTAGAGTCTAGCAAAAAGACAACGAGATCAGAGTATATTCTAAGTAGCAATCTAATAAAAACTCCAATCTGATTTCAAAGATTGTATCACTCATGTGTATACGTAGGTTGGAACTTATATAGACGCAACACTGCTGTGGAGACACTGAGCAAAGGAATCTACTGTTGTCGCTGATAGCACACATTGTTGACATACCTACCTTACCTCTTAGCAAATGGACTCGCCGGTCCCTCTTCACCGGCGTGCGCACAGTCCAGGGAAACCCAGTCTAAGCCGCTTCAGTCATGGACTGTGCGGCTGGTCCCGGCGGAGGTTCGAGTCCTCCCTCGGGCATGGGTGTTTGTGTTTGTCCTTAGAATAATTTAAGTTACGTAGTGTGTAAGCAAGCTTAGGGACTGTTGACCTTAGAAGTTAAGTCCCATAAGATTTCACACACATTTGAACATTTTTTTGAAACACAGTCAGTTGTGAGCGAGATTTCTAACGTAACGGTGTCACTATGTTTTCGAAACAGGAACAACGCAGTTGGATCAAGGTTGAATGTGCCAGAGGTCGTACAGCACCACAGTGTCATCAAGGTCTTCAAGAGGCGTGCGGAGAATCGGTATTGCCGTACATAACAGTGGCACGTTGGGTAAAAACCTTCAACGAAGGTCGGAAAACTGTGGCAGACATGGATCGGGCAGTTCATCCTAGCGTCTCTGAAGAAGAAGTGCTTGCTGTTGCCACGTTTGTGAACATTGATTGACGCCATACGATTCGTGAGCTCGCCCACGAAACCGGATTAGCGTTTACCGACTGTGCTTCGCATCCTGAAGGAACTGCTGGGCATGCGAAACATTGCATCACGATGGGTTCCGCATGACTTACAGAAAGGCAGAAATGGATGCCTTACGACGCTGCTCCGACATACTTGGAGCGCTATGAGTGCGAAGGAGAGGCTTTGTTATGCCCTACCGTAACACTAGATGAGACATGGGAAACATCGTACGAGCCAAAACTGAAACGCTAGTCCAACGAATGGCGTCATTATGGGTTGCCGCGAAAGTCGAAAGTGCGTCAGAGCCCCAGTATGGTGAAAGTTATCGTGATTCTCGTGTACGACTGTGATGGTGTTGTCCTAACGCATTACGTTACTCCACGACAGACCTTCAATGCACAGTACTACTGTTCGATTTTGGAGCATCACCTGCGACCAGCTTTGAGAAAGAAGTGGCGACACTTTCAGCGCAACCCACCCATCATTTTGCACGACAATGCGCGGGCGCATACAGCGCAAGCTGTGGCTGCTCTGTTCGGTCGATGGGACTGGGAAGTACTGTACCATCCACAATACTACACGGACTTAAGTCTTTGTGACTTTGATTTGATTCCTAAGATGAATGAACCACTTAGTGGCATTCGCCTCAGAACTGTTCCAAGGATTCGACAGAAAGTAGACCGTTCCATTCGCACCATCAACAGAACAGGTTCTGCTATCGGCATACTACACTTTCCATATCCCTGCCAACGGGTTCTACACAACGTTGGTGACTATTTTGAAGGACAGTAACAGGTGCAAACATGTAACTCTTTTGTATCGGTTGTGAATGAATAGCTGCCACTATTTGAGTTAAAACCCTCGTATGTACTTCATCTATACACAAAACAGAACGAGCAGGTAAAGTAGGAGAGAAGAAACCGAAGCAAATCAAATGGAAACACGCATAACAAGGAAAACACCTATCATCAGAAAAATAAAATTAACCTCGCCGATGGAAAACAAGATTCAACCTGTTGGCGAAGAGGTGTCGATATCAAGATATTCACAAGCATGTCCAATAGGCCGTGATCATGTACTCCATGAAGTTTATGTAATCTTCCACCTAGCCTTCTACAACATAATAAACGAAGTGTCCCAGCAACCACAAAGCGGTATGGGTTTCCATCGTTGAAAGAAGGAAGATTCTGGTCACAATATGATGTCCGTAGTGTACAAAATCTCAGAAAACGAGTAAGGAAGGCCATTTGCATCCTAATCCAGGACCCATTTGGGATATGACCTTCAAAAGTAAAGCGATGTCGTATCGAGTCTGTAGACGTACAACGACTACATAAATCTGTGTCGCTAAGCCCAAGTCGGAAAAGTTGCTTGTTCGTTGGAATCGAGTTATTTACTACCTTACACCAAAAGAACGCTATGGGCATCTGCAAAATAGGAAGACTGATATTGCACCAAACTGTCGTCCAGGTTGTTTGCAGCAATCCTCTTTCAACGACGTTCGGACTAGGAACTGCTTTCCAACGAGTCTGTAATAATTTCATGGTGAGTACGGGTCTCCATAAAATGTCAGCCCCTAAATAGCTCACCGCAAAATAGATGTCACGAACGTATTTTAACTTATAATTTATGCGACCAACATCAATAGGGTGTTCGAGACTAGCAGGGCGGACACAATCGAGACGTGAATGTGTGAGTTTCTTGAGTCATCTTCAAAAAAGTACGTCGCACATATAGCATATGTGTCTTCCTTCGTATGTCAGCCTGGCCCAACTCCCCAAAGGAACGAAGCTTTGTGGCCACCTCATACCGTAAGCGAAAGATTTGTCTTTTCCCTAAGAAACGACCAGACAATTGCTGCATTTTTTTCGCCATCATCGAGGGAAGTGGGTAAACTTGGGCCACGTAATAAACTTTGCATAAGACATATGTATCCAGCATTCGGACTTTCTGGAGCAGAGTAAGAGAACTAATTTCTTGTTCTGGTATCAAAATCAAATGGCTCTGAGCACTATGGGACTTAACATCTGTGGTCATGAGTCCCCTAGAACTTAGAACTACTTAAACCTAACTAACCTAAGGACATCACACAACACCCAGTCATCACGAGGGTTCTGGTATCACTCCTTAAATTTTTTTCGTAACAGACTTCCAGCTGAGCGTCGCCATCTTGAGTGGACAACGATCAATGATAATACCGAGAGACGTATGCCGATCCACCGCAGTAGCCCATGGAACAACGACGTCATCAAAATCTCGCAAAGTAAGAAGCCTGCATTTACCTTCATTAAGTAGTGCACCTGAACTCCGACAATATTACAAGATTACAGCCTTCAGTCGAGGTATCTCCGCAGAATTGCGGAGTAGAACCATCACGTCATCCGCGTGTGCACGAACACGCTTCCTGGAAGCGCTCAACCTTTCAGCTCGGATGCTAGCATCCCTTGTAGGGGCTCCAGAGACTACACAAACAAAGTCATTGAGAATGGGCTTTCTTGAAACAGTCCGACGTATGTATGTCTGAAGCATCAGTTGGCAATTAACAACCACTGAAGCTAAAATACCCGTAAACAGATTTGAGGTCACTCGCCGTGTGTCAACAGTAAAACCAACTGCCTCCAGAATCGGAAGCAAACAGTCGTGATTAACACGATCAAATGCCTTATCAAAGTCTAGTAAAGCAAGGGAACAAGGGACGGACGTTACAGCAGCAACCGAAACCACGTCACGACATTCGACTATAGGACTAAGAATGGTAGACTCCAGCTTTGATGTTTGGCAACAGTCGTCTCCATCAGAACCGACATCCACAGTCTTATAATTAAAGTTTACCAAAGTAATTTGGTAAGAGCTATCATGAGAAGCCGGTCCAGGGCGTTTTGGGATTAAAATAATTTTTTCCCCTTTGAACGAGGTCGGCACTACTCTACCCTGTACCACATCTTTCAAAAGGGACTTTCAGGTAGCACCCAACAGCAGCCAAAAGCGCACGTAAAATTCCTTGGGAAATCCATCCAGACCTGGAGACTTTTGAGAAGGCGATCCCACAATAGGTTCGTAAACTTCAACACGCTGAAATGTGGCGAAGAACGTTTCATTTTGTTCAGGTGTAATTGTCGTATCCAAGATGCTGACTAATGGGTTGTACTGGACTCATTGATGTCGTAGATATCTACACAGTATTGGTGTAAGACACGCACTATATCAGCTTGCTCCGATACTATACGTCCATTATCTGTCGCAGAGGGGCGTGATCCGAAGCAGCATAAAGTCCACAAAGGATGTTATAGTACTATCCGTAAGTTCTCCGAAAGTCTCAAGCTTTGGCAGCACAGAAAAAAACCAAAGTCAACCTGAGCCTCGGTTTTACCAGCTGTGTCCACCAGTCAAGGATGGAAGAGTACTTCCCAGTGGACCGTAGCGTACGCTCCCACACGATTCGAATCACGTCGTCGAGAGAGAGGTCAGGTAGGAGAGCGACGTTTAACATCCACGGAGTGCGAAAAATTTGACTGGTTGCTGTTCTAGATTGAGGGTTGCAGTCGCAGGACAGTGATCCGTAAAGGAAGCTGGGATGACTTCAACATTAAGAATGCAATCGCGCAGGCATTATCATTAGTAAAATCTATCTAACCGTTCTAGAAGTCACAGTAAAGTGGATAAGTTTAACTAACATCGGGTATTTATATATCCAGACTTCAGGCATAAGGAGCGGACCAATTCATGTAATTCGTGAACGCAATTGAAATTTAGAGATTGATCTGTGGGACGCAACACACAGTTAAAATCACCAATCAACAGAATACCCGGAGGACTCTTACGCAACAGATAAACAATATCCTCTATAAAAACGCGAACGATCTACTGCGCGACCAGTGCCAGAAGGAGCATATTAAAGAACCAAGGTAAGATTAAAAAGGTTACGACCTATGCTCCTACCAGAATCCAACATTTCCACCTCAGCAATAGCAATGCCTTCGCGAAACATTAAGGCGGTCCCCGTAGAATATTCGGGTGCTACATTAAAGATCGCACGTAAGGAAAAATGCCTAAATAACACCTCCTTTAAGAAGTCCATGTCCGCACACGAATCATAAATAAATTGACGCAGTGAAACCAGTCGCAGTTCTGATTCCACACGATTAACATTTAAGGAAAGGAACGTGTAGGCTTGGGTAATTGATCTCAGCTATACAGGGATGTACGGTACGTCCGAGGAGAATGACGTAGACAGCTGAGAATCAAGGTCCATTGCGGAATCCACAAAGCAGACATCGGGGCACCATTACCCCCATCATCGCAACCTGTTTTCTTAGTTTTATTACGTGCCATCGCACCGTCAGTTTGTCTACGCTGTTTCTGTCGGCTATGTGGCATGGTGACCTCAGAAGACGGAGGTGTGTGAGGGGTCAAAGGCACATCCTCCTGCCCCTCAGATTTAGTGTCAAGTAATGCAGTTTCAGTCATCAAATGGTTCAAATGGCTCTGAGCACTATGGGACTCAACATCTGAGGTCATCAGTCCCATAGAACCTGGGACCGTAGCAGTCACGCGGTTCCGGACTGAAGTGCCTAGAACCGCAAGGCCACCGCTCAGTCATCAAGGCGGAAAGATTCTGTGGAACTGCCATTGCAACAGGTGATACTTGGGTAGTCAACAGATCCAGGAAACCGACGGCGGCCGAAAACGAAGGAGCAGGAGGACATTGCATCGTCTCAGTCCTCAACATAGGCAGCTCAGAAGGAGACACTTTGCGAGCAGGAGGGATGCTGGAGATAACTTCTTCGCCACTCACTGTGCCACGAACAGGAGGTATCGTAGTATCGAGGGGAACAGGGGGGACAATCGATGCGCAGGAGGTGGACGCAGAGGGCACAGCGACATCCTCACCATCACCATCTTGGGTGCGACGTCGCTTGTTTGTCACCGTTACAGGTTCTGTCCTGGGGGCAATACGATTCTGAACCTGTCGTTGAGGTAAAGGCGGAAATTAACTGAGACGATTATGATAATTGAATGTTTGTTCATCATGATCCGAAGCAGAAGTAAGTCCGACAGCGGGAGCGGAAGTAAGAAGATCAGCAACCGTCAATTTGCGACGCTGCACTAACGACGACTTTAAGACAAAAAACGTCTGCGAGCAATTAGACCGAACGTGCCCACTTTCCTTACATAGGAAGCTGGTTACCTCTTGACCAGTATACATCATACGAACACGGTAACCACACACTTGTAAATGTGACGGAATATTCCATTTGACATGCATTTCCACGGAACTATTTCCACTATAACATTGTAATTTGCGTTGAGTAGACCGGCGTTCACAACGGACGTTTTTCACGTTACCATAAGGAGTCAATATGTCCTTCAGAAAATTGTCATCGACTTCCGGCGGTAGGTTGAACAGTGGAACATTGGTATATTCAATTTGAGCATCTGTGAGTGACACCATACTAACGGAATTATCGCGATGCTTGAACGGGACTTGAGAACTATGTCGCGACCTCAATCTTTCAACGTGAAGGAATTCATAAATTTCTCATAAAACAGTACTCGTCTGCATCAAAATAAGCGGTGTGGACCTGATCAGAGCTTACACGAATTGTATCGACAAGCCAATCGTGGATTTCTAGAGACCCGGGCTGCACGCGTAATGTTGTTCTATCGAAAGTAAAGCTCACAGTACCTTTCCGTGGAACACACGTTGAAACCATGGTTGCCACAGACGAGCTGCCGACGCCGCTGCAAGTAGACGAACACAAACAGGCAGTAAGGCGGATCGGAGGCGTTACGACTCACTCGGCCGACAGAACAACATTAACAAGGAAAACATGACACTACAGCAAGTGAAATAAACAAGGACCTTCCCGTTCGGCGCTCGAAGCGGAACTCGTTCTCATAGCACAAAATGTGTCCTGTCAACCTATCCCTTCTTTTTGTCAAGTTGTGCCACAAATCTCTTGTCTCCCCAGTTCTATTCAGAACTTCCTCATTAGTTACGTAATCAACCCACCTAATCTTCAGTATTATTCTGTAGTACCACATTTCGAAACCTTCTATTCTCTTTTTTCGAAACCGTTTATCGTTCATGTTTCACTTCCATTCATGGCCCGGAAAAATACCTTCAGAAAAGACTCCACACAGTTAAATCTGTATTCGATGTTAATTAGATTTCTCTTCTTCAGGAACGTTTTCCTGCCATTGCTAGTATACATTTTATATCCTCTCTACTTCGGCCATCATCTGTTGTTTTGAAACGCAAATAGCAGAACTCATCTACTACTTTAAGTGTCTCGTTTCCTACTCCGATACCCTTAGCATCATCTGATTTAATTAGATTACATTCCACTACCCTCGTTTTGGTTTTGTTGATGTTCATCTCATATCCTCTTTTGAAAAAACTGTCCATTCCGTTCATCTCCTCCTCCATGTACTTTGCTATCTCTGGCAGAATTACGATGTCTTCGATAAACCACATAGTTTTTATTTCTTCTCCCTGAATTTTAATTCCTACACCATCATTCATGAAGGAGAAGTTCGTCGAGAAAGAAAGCATTTTCTTCTGAATGTGTATCCTAACTCAGTCCACAGCCGACCGATAATTCGTTCTTTAGATTATGAAATTTTAAGTATTGCTGTAATAACGTGATCAACATGGACGTACTTAAAAAAACTAGTTGAAACTGATGCAGTTCAATAACTTACTCAACATTTAATAGTGTTGTTTCGATAGCAGATGAATGAAGAGCACCGCTGTTTCCGCTCCTTAATTTATTACCTCGGTTCTGTTTCAATCCCGCTGCGGATAACCAAGAATGCAACACGAAAAGAGTCTCAGGAAATCAAACAATTTGTGTTTTTAAATTTGTAAGAAAGAAATCACATGTCTCCAATCAATATAACACATAAAAAGCACAAGCTCTATTTGAGATATTGTAACGAGTTAAAGAGCCCCAAATGTAACAGTTATATTCTACTCACAGCAGACACAAATTACAACAAAAAGAGATTTATTTGATTACCTGTTACACCCACTTCCCCGACACTTGTAGAGAAACTCTTGTGAATTGCTTATGTTGGATGAGAAGAGAACGCACTGGAACAATGGTTACAGAGTAATAATTTTTTCACAGTTGTGATGCAAGTTCTACATTACGGACGATTATTCACACAAAGACAGTCGTATTGGACGGTAAATTTCTGTGTTTTATGATCAGCTCTAACGACTTAAAAGTCACTCGTGTTATAATAGAGATATCTGTTGTCGTCTTGGGAGATAGTGTTATACGTTACATTCAACTATTGCTGCAAATTGTCAGAGGATGTTGTCAGTACTTTAGACCTGTCGTCATCGCATGATGTGCTATGCAAATTCAGCTAGTAGCAGACAAACAAGTATATTTAATCTTCCATATTTTCCTCAACACTCACCTTCTTTCAGCATGCAAAAATTCATGAAATTCTACCTCTTTACGGTTCTGGCTTCAAAATGATATTTGGCGGACGGGTCGGTCTGTTTCCGGAGTCCGATGGGTTATTTATGAGCAAGCAAAGTGCTCTGGATTGGTATGTATCACGCGAAAACTGCTTCACTTCATGAATTTTGTCGTCTTCAGTCTGTTATATTCCAATAAAACATTTAAAGTGAAATTTTCCTTAATTTAGTAAATCCAACAACAACCTGATTCACTTGACAATTAGCAGGGCCACATAGTGTGATAGAGGGAGAAACCGACATACATCGACGTGTCTTGCGCAAATGAATTAATCTGTTCAGGTCTGACTATTAATGTTGAACCAGTGTGTTCAGGCACCTAGAACCATTCTGGGAACGGTAATGACTTGCTATTGTCACTCAGTTTTTCAGTTCGATCGAGCACGAGCCATGGAATTTGGGTTTCTGTGATCTGTTTAGTTCAGCTGGTAAGATTTATAAGTCGTACGAGCGTTTTCAGTACTCCGGCGGAAATCTTTGTAACATGCAGTTGGCTTTACTTTTATGTGTTTCTTGTTATGACTACATGGATTTTAAATTTGACCTAAAAAATAATCGTTATCATCAAACGCAATTTGCATCGTTATTGTGAAACTCAATTGGCTCATTATTCCCATGAAGTAACAAGTGCTATCGACAGTGGATCTCTACTTGACCCCATATTATTAGATTTCCAGAAGGCTTGTGAACCAGTTCATCACAAGCAGATTCTAACAAAACCGCGTGCCTGCCAAATATGGTCTTAGACGTGCAACTGGATGTACGATTTCCTATCAGAAAGCTAACTGATGGGAAATCATCCAGTAAATCAGAAATGATATCATTCGGTCTCCGAGTATAGTCCCTTTGCTGTTCGTAACCTCCAAAATTCTGTCAGTAAGCGTCTGCTAAAATTATCAGAAGACCAAAACGAGCTGCAAAATAACTCAGTAAAAGTGGGAAAAGTGGCAATTGACCCAACCAATAAAAAATGTAACATATTCCACAGGAGCACTACAAAAAATACCGCTGGATGTCTGCTACCCGATAAATCACACAATTTTAAAGGTTGTCGAACCAATTAAATACCTAGGGACTACAATAACGAACAACATAAAGTAGAACCATCAAATAGAAAACATGTGTAGGGGCGAAACAAAACTACGTTTCATTTGTAGAACACTTTCAGGATGCAGCATATCTACTAAAGACATCGCCTACACTGCACTTTTCCGTCCTCTTCTGAAGTATTGCTGCGTGGTGTGGGTCAGATTCTTATCGAACCAGAGTAACGGAGGTCATCGGAAAACATGAAAGAAAGCAGGTCGTTCCGTGCCATTGTGTAGCAGTGCGAGAGTGACGGATATAATAAGCATGTTGAGACGACAATTACTAAAACAAAGGCGCTTTTCGTTGAGGCGAGATTTTTTTTCAAGAAATGTCAATTACCAGCTTCGTCCATATGATCCAAGACCACTGTTCTGACTCATACCTACAAAAGGAGAAATGGCCATCGTGATTAGAGAACAGAAGCAAGAGTACGGTCGGATACATGTGGCTGTTCGTTTTTCCTACGTGCTGTTCGAGAGAGTAGCTGAAAACAAATATTCTGAAACTGAGGAACGTGATTAGTTCAAATGGCTCTGAGCACTATGGAACTTAACATCTGAGGTCATCAGTCCGCTAGAACCTGTGACCGTAGCGGTCGCGCGGTTCCAGACTGAAGCGTCTAGAACCGCTCGGCCACCTCGGTCGGCAATTATTCATTACATTGATGCCAAATAAAGTGCAACATTTGGTTTGTTCCCGTATATACAGTAGTTAATGCACTAAAAATAGCAAATAAATAAATAATTCTATTCAGTCTTTTCCTCCATTCTGGATTTGAGTTTATCAGTCACAACTGAAGGTAAACCTGCCCATTGCTCATCATGAATATTCGTTCCTCCGCTGTTACACATGATATATCATTTTCAAATGAAAGCTTCATTCATCACATTTCCATAGTCTTCGGTTATCATGTACGTCAATTTCGACAGGATGGACTCTTTTTCCATTCAGAAACCTTATTGCGCTGTGAATCTCACAAGTGACGGGGCTGTTAATTTTCTCGTGTTCAATAAAATTCTTCTGGGTTTGAGGTCTTATTGTCATCTGTAAAATTCCGACGTTTCGGTGACTGTTGCACGGTGCCTTATTCAGGGTGTATTACTAACTGCAGTTGGCAATACACCCTGAGGGAGGCACATTGCAACAGTCGGCGAAATGTCGGAATTTTACAGATCACAATGCGGCCTTAACTACAGAAGAATTTTATTGACTGTGACAACGGCCGTGGAAGCCGACGTTTGCAATTTTCTCGTATGTTTGAAAATAGCACAAATAAACAGTAAACGGTCGTTCATGCTCGCTGCTAGAATCACCCCGATGCTAAGAACTGGGAAGGTCTACGACATATCGGTGAGATTGGGAGAAGAGTTGCGCTGCTCTTCAGGCCGAAATGTTGCTCAATTTTGAATGACAGTTGAAATTAACGGCTTGTTATAGCCTCAAGGATGTCTGCTGCCGAAAGACACGAAACACTGAGCACAATAACGTGCCCTAGAGCACGGTCCAATGCCCATAAAACCAATCACGCTAATGGTATATACTCTGATCTGGAATGCCTGCACTAGGTGGACTACACACGGCTGTTCATTACTCCTGTTGCTGCCACTTCCGTTAAGTTTGTCAACGATGTACGGTCTCAGCCGCTAGTGCCGTAAGTTCGTCGCCTGTGGACGGACGCTTGTGTTGTTTACTGTACGTGGGTTAAGAGAAGAGAGTAAATCACGTGTGGTGTATATGGTGTGAAAGATATGGACGCAGTTTATTTCTTTTTTCAGCGGCGTAATATACGCAGTAAAACGCGGAATGTTCTCGCGGAGTTATGAGCTATTTTCGAAGTCCGGTGTCCGGCCGGTGTTCCAAATTCCTGTCAGCCTTGGCAGCGGGATCTGCCAGCTTAATCCCCACCAGCTTCGCGCCGCGTATCAAATTATGACCTGGCAGTGTCCGGGAGACACCGTCTTACACGGGACAGCGTGTCGGACTCGGTAACTGCAGCCAGGTATTGCAAGCGAGGTTAAGCTCCACGTACGCAGGCGAATAATAATGAAACATGAGAGTGCCAGATCTTTCTTACGGAAGTGCAGCACGGGTGACAAGGCATCAAGAAAATAGAATATAGGGTCAAGAAACGAGTTTTCTAACAAGTGTGGATGGTTCCACAAGCCAAGATCATAAAAGAAATGAGGTATAAGGAAACTTCTAGAAAGATGTAACGTGAACGAAAAATAAAAGAAAATAGGAGGAAATGGAAGAAACACGTAGAGTGTATGGGTTGAGAAAGACTCCCGATAAAAGTTCTCATTATATAAATGTAGTGGAAGAACAAATATATATGACTATAGAAGAGATGTTCCCAAATACGACTGTGGCTCACTGAGTTTATTGCGGAGTGCTGTATCAAGGTATTACTGCTTTTGTACGTGAAAATATTCCCAGGACCGTGTACCATAAACATAGCACTGGAATTACACAAGATGGGTCAAATGAAAGTGGCCCGGACGAGTGAACATCATTTGTGGCAGCCTTAACTGAGGAGGAAAAGACCTACAATTACAGTATGGAGCGATTGCTCATATAGCCGGACGAACCTCGGAGAACGTTTATACAATCTTCACGCCTGACAGAGGTGTCAGCAGAGGTCAATCTGTTCGCGCCCCTAGATGACCAGCCGGGTCGCCTGATGTGTCAGTGTGCGAATCCTTTGTTTGGAGAGGCCTCAGATGTAAGATGTATCGCAGTAACTCTCATAGTCTTCACTAACTACAGCGGAACATTTCGGGTGAGACAGCAGCAATTCCTGCAGTCCAGCTTCAATCCGCAATCGGAAACTGGGTCACCAGTTCCCAAAGGGGCCAAAACATTAATAGTGGTCACTTTGAACATCTCCTTTAGGCAGGTCAGTACACTGCTATGTTTCTTTGTACACTGGACTCTGTCCTACGAGCCACTTTTACTCGCCCCACCTTATACAATGTCAGTAGGAAATGAATGTTACGGCCGATCAAATAAAATATACCTTCTGATTGAAAAAGGAATGGTTTTGGAGATTTTAACGATAGCCTCTTAATTCCTACGTAAAATGTCCACTTCCAGTATGGGCGTCCACTAAGTAATGCTACGTATTTTTTTTTAATTCAAGATTGCAGTAGACCGTATTATTCCCCACTGTTTTGGCTAGAAAGCCATATTTTTAACAAATCTCTGTTTAGTGCGGCAGCCTAGTCCATCTTACTGTGAGGGTCTGTATGCCCTCGTGGTGCCACACTACTGGTCGACGTCGTAGCTAACGTCTATCTGTATCTGTAACCTCTCCATCGTCCACGTGCTACTTATCCGCGGAATGCATCCTTCATTTGGCCAAACAGATGGTGGGTGCGAGATACGGGTTGCAGGTCAGATGAGGAAGAACGGTCGAATGAAGCTTTCTGACTTCCTATCGGGTGCGCAGACTTGTGTAATGCCTTGCGTTATCACGGAGGAGGAAAAGTTTGTTTGCATTTTTGAGGCGACGAACACGCTGAAGTCGTTTCTTCAATTTCTTGAAGGTAGCACACTACACATCAGAGTCGATCGCTGCGCGGTAACGGAGGTCATCAAGTAGAACAATCTCTTCATACTGCCGTCACCGTCACCTTACCGGCTTTTAACTTTTCCTTCTGAAGCGAGGCAGTGTGGCGGCACTCCATTGGTTCCATTTTGTTTCCGTTCTAATTGATGCACCCATGTTCCAACGCCTGTGACACCAACTGCTGAACGAGCGTGTCAGCATTACCAACAGAGGCGTCCAGTTGTGCAGCGAGGTGTTTGATTGTGATCCGGCGATCACCTCGAATGACAGTTTCCCATATTCCAATCTGTAGGAATCACAGCGGTATGCGACCGCCCGACACGCTGGAGGTCTGACACATTTGCGCTACGTTGTTTCCTTGATGACAGACGCCTCGCCCGACGACTCAACGTGCCTTTGTTCGCTGCCGGCATCCATAGATATTGTGAAGGCGCCTTTGAATATATGCGATGCTCTTCTTTTCCGCCAAGAAGACTCACTTAGTGTCTCTTTCGTTCCTACAGTGTGTTCGTTAATTATAGATACAAATTTGTAGAGCGGAGTGAGTACCCGCTGGAAAACGTGTTGCAGAGGCGACCACTTTTACAATTAGTTTACTAGGCGTGACCCAGTTCATCACTTGTTTTACAGTCCGACAAATTAATGACCAAAGAAATTTCTCGTGTATCCGTTGACGTGTTTTCTTCAAAGTGATGCAGCACAGTTCCTTCCAATTTGGGTGTTAGACGTCTGCTAAGACCACCACAGTCAGGTCTGTTGACGGTGAAGGTACCCCTTTCTCAAAGTCGTTGTGTAACTGTAGCGAAAAGGCTATGCGATGGAGTCATCCGTTGTGGTCAATGATCTTGATAAACTCGACGAGTAGCTCTCCCATCACCGTGCCCTTCGCCGTACTGAAGGATGATATCAGTGTTTTCTGGAAATGTGTCCCCAACTACACTCATGCTCATACATTAAGGAAAATGCAGATACATGGTGAAACAACGGTCTGGGGGGCGGTTTCCGGGTTTAAATCACCTCAGGGTATGACAATGCGGTGCATTTAACCTGCGGTCGTTGCACGGCGCGCTGGCAGCAGTCCACATACGCAGAGGTTTTTTGGTGCGTGTCAGAGTACGGTGCCGCGATTAAGTGTGCAGACGTTTTCAGACGTGCTAATGGTAACTGTGTGTTGAAAATGGCTCAAAGAACACATATTGATGAAGTTATGAGGGGTGGGATACTAGGGCGACTTGGGGCTAGTCAAACACAGCAGGTCGTAGCACGGGCCCTCCGTTGCCACAATGTGTGATCTCAAGATTATGGCAACGATTCCAGCAGACAGGAAACGTGTCCAGGCGCTACAGTATGGAACGTCCACAGTGTACAACACCACAAGAAGACCGATATCTCACAATCAGTGCCCACAGATAACCACGGAATACAGCAGGTAGCCTTGCTCGGGACCTTACCGCAGCCACTGGAACAGTTGTCTCCGGACACACAGTCTATTGACGACTGAACAGACATGGTTTATTTGTCCGGAGACCTGCAACGTGCCGTCTACTGACCCCTGGTCACAGGAGAGCCCGTAAAGCCTGGTGTGAAGAACACGGTCATTGGAACAGTGGTCCCAGGTTATGTTCATGGACGAGTCCAAGTATAGTCTGAACAGTGATTCTCGCCGGGTTTTCATCCGGCGTGAACCAGGAACCAGATACCAACCTCTTAATGTCCTTAATGTCAAGGGACCTGTATGGAAGTCGTAGTTTGATGGTGTGGGGTGGGGTGGGATTATGATTGGGGCACGTACACCTCTGCATGTCTTTGACAGAGGAACTGTAACAGGTCAGTTGTATCAGGACGTCTTTTTGCACCAGTATGTCCACCTTTTCAGGGGTGCAGTGGGTCCCACCTTCCTCAAATGGTTCAAATGGCTCTGAGCACTATGGGACTTAATTTCTGAGGTCATCATTGCTATACAAATTCTACCGTTAATTTTTGAGAAAGATGCCTTTGAAAAGAAGTTGTACTTGATCTATACACGTGATCAAAACAATTATGTAGTGCTTCATCACACTTATTTAACGAAATCTGTTTCACTTCTGGGATTTTCGTTTTCAATGCTAAATGTACTTACTAAGCTGGTAGAGACTGTCTTGTCCCAGCTACAAATTTAGACAATGTCACCTAATATTTATATGATGAGAGCAGTATACTGAATGCGCTGATATGTCGGATCACTCAGAAACTCAATTCTGCAGGTTTGACATCTCCATTTCAAGTAACATTGCACCTGGATGTGAGATTTAAAATTTCCCCTGTGTAAATATTGTTCCACAAAATTTCGGAAGAACTGCCGGATTTTTGTAACTTCGTGCCACAATATTTCAGCGCAGAGTCTTCTGGTATCACCTGACTCTGCGCCGACATATTGTCGCAGGAAGCTACAAACATCCGGCAGTTCTCCCGAAATGTTGTGGAACAAGATTGCATCTCAGTTAGTGTAAGAATTTTATGTTACATTTGACTATTTAGTGCTGATAGGAAAAATAACAAACAACCCTCTGTTCCAAATTTCAGCTGCAATTGTTTGTAATCTACAGATTAGATCACATTTCAGAGGACAGCAATGGTTATAACAGCGAAGTAAGAAGGATAACGCTAAAGCGAGACAGCTCCTTCAAGCCAGTGGGTAGTCGGGACTCTCGTTAATTCCACACTTCCTGCCCCTACACACTAGTATCGTATAAAAGATATAATATTTCGAATTGCTTATCCTGTGTCAGAAATTCAAATATTGTATGTCAGAAGTATTATTGGCTTCGCAGTAGAAGTTTACAAGTTTTTATGCCCCAGAAAAGCTCTGAATAACAGCGTTATTAACAATAATGCTCAACACGCTTAGACACGTGTATCACTCTCTTAGAGTGGGTCAGTAGACTCGCAAACGTCGCGGTAGGGGAGTAGTAGGGGCTCCACTGTGAACGGGCGCTGCACATTAGGAGAGAGTTTGACCAAAAATCACGAACGTAGATATTGTTCGTCCGGATATTGCACCGCTAAGTCATCAAACAGCCGCGCCCCTATCGGTCGTGCGTACGGTCGTGAAAATTTATTTATTTTATTTATTTATTGTTCCGTGGGACCACATTAAGGAGAAGTCTCCATGGTCATAGAACGAGTTAATACATGAAATTATAACACGGTTGTGGAAACAGATAAAATGAAATATAAGAAACATATTCACGCGACAATTCGTAAGTTTAAATAAAGAAAATCAACAATGTAACAGTGGAATTTGCTTAATTTTTCAGCTCTTCCAGGAGCTCCTCGACAGAATAGAAGGAGTGAGCCATGAGGAAACTCTTCAGTTTGGACTTATGCAGCATCCATTTTCAATAAGCTACCAGAAGAATTCAAAAATCTTAGCAGTAGCCCAAACACTTTCAATACTGCACTCCTTTCTGCACAAGAGTCAAGGAAGTGCATTCCACATGCAGATTTGATTTCTGCCTAGTATTAACTGAGTGAAAGCTGCTAACTCTTGGGAATAAGCTAATATTGCTAACAACAAACGACATTAAAGAAAATATATACTGTGTGGTCAATGTCAGAATTCCCAGACTATTGAATAGGGATCGACAAGAGGTTCTCGAAAATAACAAATAATGGCACGAAATTGGATTATTGCTGATTACAAGAACTGTGTCATTGTACTCCGTGTATGAGAACCTGTTTTATCAGTGTATTCCATGCGTTTATGCTGTAGGCATTTGTACCGAGTGATTAACTTTGCGACAGTAGACATTCCAAAGGATTACGTGGCAGAAGACCCAAGGGATGATTACATAGTTTGATATATTAGTTTTGAACAGTGCGGCCCAAAACTTAAAGTGTTTGATTCGCAGAATATATTGAGCTGTTTATAAACACATACATATAACAGACACTTTAGCCACCAGAGATGTGTTCTCCTTCACTATTAGTAACAGCTGCCAATGCTGCACGACTGTCGAAATTTGGTAGTTATGAGGGGAAGGATTAATCGACCCATGTTCAGAGCGTATTTTCATCCGGAAAGGAAGTTCCTTGAAGACTGCTCGATAAAGAGCGAAAAGGTAAAAATCGGATGGCTCAAGGTAAGTTGAATGAGGTGAGTTTCGAATGACTTCCCAACCAACTCCTGTATAGCGTTTTTTGTCAGTCTAGCAGAATGCGCGCGAGTATAATCATGGACTAACATCACTTCACACTGTCTTCCTGGTCGTTGCTCTTGGCTTGCGTCTGTAAGGCGCCTCACATGTTGACAACATATGTCAGCAGTGGTGGTTATACCCTGGTGAAGTAGTTCGTTGTACACCACACCGTCACTGTTCCATCACATGTATAACTTTATCTTATCAGATGTATAACGTTATCTTAACGTTAACGTTTGTGGATGCGAGCGGGTCTTTGTATGGAAAGTTGCTGTTTTGTCTGGGCTCAACTATTTCTTCCTTTTTCTGATGTAAGAATGAAAACAACATTTCTTGTCAGCAGTAGTGATATAAGACAGAACTGGTCGGTGTTGTTCACCAGCCAACTGATGAGGAGCAAGTAGAAATGCAGATAAGGGCACCCGCTGATTTTTGTGATTTTGGCTTAGAGCATGCAGTACCTGTACACCAAATTTTTGAACCTCCCACACTGTATGCAAATGTCGGACGATGGTGGTGCGACCATAGTTTATCACACTTGCCTGTTCTCGAATACAATGACGCTTATCATTGTGGATTAATGCAGTTGAACGATGTTCACCAGCTTTTGAATGTCTTTCTAAACGCGGAGAGTCACTAATGTCAAATTGATCCTACTTAAAACCGAGAAAGCCAGCTAGGAGTCCGTGACAACTGGACACAAAGTGCACAAAGTGGAGGAACACTTGTGAGGTAGGCGAATGATTTACAGGGTCCTCGATCACCGATATGATGATGATGATGATGATGATGATGATGATGATGATGATGACGCTCTGTCCAGTGGCATTATCCCCAGACGCGGCGCAAGTGTTTTCTGCTGCCTCCGCTTGTCACCCCTTTATTGAACTCAAAGAGAAGAATGTGTCGGATATGTTACGATCTCTCTACTTATCACTCCATTTTCTAGCGTCCACTGCTCCAGTCACTATCTCCAAATGACAAAATAACAATATGTAACGTCAAATAGCAACAGTGAACTATAAATAAGAAACGATAAATAAACCAAGAGCAGCCGAAATGCCAACATTAAAAACACAAACGCTATGCGCTTATGTACCATTCTAATATATGGATCTTGTCACATAAATTTAGATCTCTCATTGTGTGAGTGTCTCCTCAGCCTGTTAAACGATAAGCATTACAGGATTCCGTTTGTAGCTGGCAGTGGGAGAAGCAGGAATTCAGCTGAAGGGTGGAGAGGTACTTGCGCTTTATGCACGCGATAGTAAAACATCTAAACCTCATCCCTGCTTATATGTGACTTGCGAGTGTACAAAGCGAAAACTGTAGTTGTATTATCTCCTTACAAAGTATACATCAGAAAATTACCGCACCTAAGTAACAAGTACTGCGTGGTATTTCAAAGTCTGTGTTGCGAGGATGAACTCTTCGCAGGGAAGGCTGTCCACTCTGATGAGGTGGTACTGGAGCCCATCGCTATTGTAAATCGCCACAGTTTTGTTCAGTGGACCCCACGTGGTAAATGGATTAAATGTTAATGTGATGTGTGATTCATCATTGCGCGGTTTGATCAGTCAGTTTGCTTTTGCCCGTGGTAGGGGTATCCGGATATGATTCAAACACGCTATCGGAAAATCGGCATATGATTGAATTTTGGGATACGGAAAAGCTGTGAGGTGCTAATGAAAATCCTTTGGGGACTCAGCTGATACCTGTAGGCGATGTTGAATGATGCATTTTATCGATGAAAGCCACTTACGCTGAAGACGGTACGAGTAAGATTCAAAACGTTGTGAATCCGACACAAAGACAGCCATACACAGCCTCACAGCACTCGGGCGCAACGACACTACTTAGATGCTGTTACAGATTTCTACGAACACTAGTGACACAATTATGATGCAATAATGTTAGACTGTGCTAACAATTTTGTGGTGCTTAGGAATCCAGCATACCCGGTTCGCTAGACAAACATTCAAACAAGTGGTATTAATGAGTTTTATTACAAAAAGTAAAAGACAATACTTAACTTTTGCAATTACACAGGTGTGTCGCAAGCAAAGGGAGACATACGACATAATGAATCTTCTTCAGTATAGACAATTGTCGCTCCCGACTGGCGTGCCGGTCCTTGACTTCACGCTGTAACACAGTTAAACTGGCACGGTTCTCGTATGCTGGACAGCATGAATGAGAAGAGTTTGTCCCGGCTAGCGGGAAAAACCAATACTGATAGGCCAACTTGAGCTAATATTAATATTGTGTCCAGTATCAGACCTTGGGAAGGCATCGACTACGACCCGACTTGCACGGAGCCACTGATTTAAATACATCTTGGGGAATGGAGAAACAAATCGCGAGACCAGTACATAAAATATTTGGAAATAAAACAAAGAGATGTATTTTGAAATCAGTACAACGTACTTTTAACGGAGGGCAGCCTCCATTGTGATAAAAATGTGGTGTCACCGCCAGACACCACACTTGCTAGGTGGTAGCCTTTAAATCGGCCGCGGTCCGCTAGTATACGTCGGACCCGCGTGTCGCCACTATCAGTGATTGCAGACCGAGCGCCGCCACACGGCAGGTCTAGAGAGATTTCCTAGCACTCGCCCCAGTTGTACAGCCGACTTTGCTAGCGATGGTTCACTAAAAAATTACGCTCTCATTTGCCGAGACGATAGTTAGCATAGCCTTCAGCTACGTCATTTGCTACGACCTAGCAAGGCATCTTTACCATTTGCTATTTATCTTATGATGCATGTACCGTCAAGAGCGATGTTCACCAATTATGGATTAAAGTTAAGTATTCCAGAAGCTACGTACCTTTTTTACTAGTCTCATTTCCGTGTCCTGTTCCAGACCTCACGCCAGCCTGCGTGAGCTTAACGCGTGCCTTTCGGCTATCTCCTAGTGGCTTGGCTGTCTTGCCACGTCACAACAAAAAACATCCACTGAATGACATATAGAAATTACATTGATTTCTAACTACACAAGTTTAACTGAGAACGCTTCGAAGAGAGGATACTGAACGTTTTTTGAAGGTGACTATCAACAGCCGTCAAGTAACGTGTAACATGCACGTTTGACCATCAGCCGGTCTCCTTTTTAACACAAATACCGCACGGATTCACTCACTGACTATCTTCACGTATTAGGGTTACAACAGGCCACGTGCCACTTGTAGAACACGCCATGTGTTGTATACTGGAATTCATGACGCGCTCTTCACGTGAGACGTGACCGTTATTTAAGTGATGACAGATTTGATGTTGCAGCTTAAACTGGTGGAACCATAATCCGTGAAGATGTACTGTGACTGAAACCGAACGATTTTTGGGTTTAAAGTAAAAGCGGCTGATGGTCAAACGTGCATTTTATGCTTAAGAATTAGGTCTGATCTATAAACAGGGGCTGAGGGAACGGGGGGGGGGGGGGGGGGGAGAGGGCAGACTTCGCTGTATCCCACTACTAGACCGTGCTCGAAGTAACCAACCGTCAGTAGTCTGCCGGAGCGCCGTGCAGCGTACGTACGCACAAGACGTGGTCGTGAGCGAAACGACAGCTTGTGGCCCTTCCAACAAGACGTTCCAGAATGCGCCGGAGCTATGGTAATTTGTTAGCTGCTCGGTAGCTCACACTAGCGCCGCTACAAAAGAAGAGTAGTTCTGGTGCCAACTTTCTGGATGGTCATGTTGTTAGCTGTCGTATATTTTGCCGTGACTTGGGCGCTTCCTTTTTGGACCAGATGTTTCCTAACCTAGCGCATTCTTGGCTTTAGGGACCGCGAGGTTTCCTGTGTTCATCCACGACTCAAGACCAGGAAGAAGAGCCATCCTTAAGCTTTAATTTTTTTAATGGTCGCCACCATATTAAACAATTTATAAACTCCTCTCAAAAAGACGCCACCCGAAATCTGTTTGTAGGGGGTTATTCTTACATTGTTCGTTTCGTTTTGGTAATTATTTAGGTACTTTAATTCTCAGCTGAATTCTTAGATATTTCGAAATCAATCTGATGTGCTAATAATGGATACAGCAGCTGTTTGTTCCTCTTGAAAAGATCCAAAATCAATCGCCTGCTTTCATATTCATTAACGACTTCTCGACTCGTCCTTTGTTTGCGGCCTTGCGAGACTGCCCACGGACTCGTTACTGCATGGGGAGGGTTAATAACGCGATGTGTTGTAAGACGTAAGTCATTTATTTTAACGATACTGACAGTCGCGTAATTAGAACATAATTCATGTAGTGCCCTGACAATGCAGCTACGGGATAACAATGAAAACTGAATGTGACGTTTGCGTAAGAAGGACACCGGTACAGTTTACTATCGTGCTTTGAACTACGCTAGTGAGTTAAAATATTTAACAATTGTATAACTTACTGGTAACATGGAAATTCAGTATTCTGGACGCTGCTGCATTAATTAGACGTAAGTGTTATACGTTACGTATGGTGAGTTACTTGACTCACAAGTTTTATACACGCGCAGAAAGAAATCCTAACACCAAGAAGTAGTTGTGAAAGATAAACGAAAGTTGGTTCGTATCTTTCTGCACCTGAAAGATGACGTCCATTACAATGTCGCGCCAGCCGCATAGGAGGGGCTGCAGTAACGTGACTACGAAGATGTTTATCAGGTTTGCTTTAAGTATTTACTGTAACGATCGTCAGCATTAGTTACCATTGAGATTGGACGTAGTTACACTACTGGCCATTAAAATTGCTACATCAAGAAGAAATGCAGATGATGAACGGATATTCATTGGACAAATATATTATACTAGAACTGACATGTGATTGCATCTTCACGCAATTTGGGTGGGTGCATAGATCCTGACAAATCAGTACCCAGAACAACCAACTCTGGCCATAATAACGGCTTTGATACGCCTGGGTATTGAGTCACACACAGCTTGGATGGCGAGTACAGGTACAGCTGCCCATGTAGCTTCAACACGATACCACAGTTCATCAAGAGTATTGACAGGCGTATTGTGACGAGCCAGTTGCTCGGCCACCATTGACGCAACGTTTTCAATTGGTGAGAGATCTGGAGGATGTGCTAGCCAGGGCAGCAGTAGAACATTTTCTGTATCCAGAAAGGCCCATACAGGACCTGCAACATGCGGTCGTGCATTATCCTGCTGAAATGTAACGTTTCGCAGGGATCGAATGAAGGGTAGAGCCTCGGGTCGTAACACATCTGAAATGTAATGGCCACTGTTCAAAGTGCCGTCAATGCGAAAAAGAGGTGACTGAGACGTGTAACCAATGGCACCCCAGACCATCACGGCAGGTGATACGCCTGTATGGCGATGACGAATACATGCTTCCAAGGTGCAATCACCGCGATGTCACCAAACACGGATGCGAACATCATGATGCTGTAGACAGAAAGTGGATTCGTCCGAAAAAATGACGTTTTGCCATTCGTGCACCCAGGTTCGTCGTCGAGTACACCATCGCAGGCGCTCCTGTCTGTGATGCAACGTCAAGGGTAACCGCAGCCATGGTCTCCGAGCTGATAGTCCATGCTGCTGCAAACGTCGTCGAAGTGTTCGTGCAGAAGGTTGTTGTCTTGCAAATGTCCACATCTGTTGACTCAGGGATCGAGACGCGGCTGCACGATCCGTTACAGCCATGCGGATAAGATGCCTGTCATCTCGACTGCTAGTGATACGAGGCCGTTGGGATCCAGCACGGCGTTCCGTATTACCCCACTGAACCCACCGATTCCATATTCTGCTAACGGTCGTTGGATCTCGACCAACGCGACCAGCTATGTCGCGATACGATAAACCGCAATCGCGATAGGCTACAATCCGACGTTTATCAAAGTCGGAAACGTGATGTTACGCATTTCTCCTCCTTATACGAGGCATCACAACAACGTTTCACCAGGCAACGCCGCTCAACTGCTGTTTTTGTCTGAGAAATCGGTCGGAAACTTTCCTCATGGCAGCACGTTGTAGGTGTCGCCACCGGCGTCAACCTTGTGTGAATGCTCTGAAAAGCTAATCTTTTCATATCAAAACATCTTCTTCCTGTCGGCTAAATTTCGCGTCTGTAGCACGTCACCTTTGTGGTGTAGCAACTTTAATTGGCCAGTAGTGTAGTTGATATTAGTCAAGAATGTCATTGAAGCAAAAGACTCCATTATCAACAGCTCACTGAGTTCGAGCGAGGTCATATGATAGTGCTACCAGAAGTTGGATGTTCCTTGCACTACATTGCAGAAGTACTTGGCAGGAATGTAGCCACTGCACATGATTGCTGGTAGCATTGGTCACGAGAAAGGCTGGTGTCAGAAGAACAGCATCTGGACGACTACGTGGGAAGACCGTCGTGTTTGGCATATGGCCGTGGCGCATCGTACTACGTCTGCGGCAGCAGTTCAATGAGAAATTGGCACCACAGTGATGCAACGAACTGTATGAATCAGTCACTTCATGGACAGCTCCGAGCCAGACACCCTGTAGCATGCATCCACTGCTCCCAGACCACAGTCGTTTGCGATGTCAGTGGCGTCAAGTGAGAGTTCAGTGGAAGGCGGATTCGAGGTCTGTTTTCTGATGAAATCTCCTTCTGCGTGGGTTCCAGTGATGGTCGTGTGTTCGTTACATAAGGGCCTGCAACCATCTGTCTGTATTCCAGACAAAATGAATCTACGTCTGGACTTACGGTTTGGGGTGCGATTTCGCATGACTGCACGAGCACTCGCGTGGCTATTTTACCCACTCTGACTGCAAATCAGTCTGATGCTTGTACCGCTTGTGCTGGCATTCATGAACAGCGTTCCAGGGGGTGTTTTCCAACAGGATAACGCTGGCTCACATTGTAACCCAGCAAGCTCTCCAGTATAGCATATATGGGACACATTCGGGCCACAACTCCAGCGTCATTCACAAACAGCATATACGGTCCCTGTACATACCAAACAAGTGCAAAAGGCATGGAACTCCCTTCGACAAACTGACATTTGGTACTTCTGCGACACAGTGAATGCATGTCAGCATGCTTGTATCCAATATTCTGGCGCTTACACCGTTTGTTAGTGTACCAGTATTTCACATTTGCAGTGACATATCTCGCGCTCACATTAGCCTGTGACCTTGAAACGTTAATCACTTAAATATGTTACCTATACAGATGTATTCCAAAAATTTCATTACTCTGTCATTTTTTTGTGTTTCGACTTTTTTCCCGTCAATATATATACGCACGTGCTGAATAAGGTTGTTGTTATTGTGGTCTTCAGTCCTGAGACTGGTTTGATGCAGCTCTCCATGCTACTGTATCCTGTGCAAGCTTCTTCATCTCCCAGTACTTACTGCAACCTATATCCTTCTGAATCTGCTTAATGTATTCATCTCTTGGTCTGCCTCTACGATTTTTATCCTCCACGCTGCCCTCCAATGCTAAATTTGTGGTGCCTTGATGCCTCAGAATATGTCCTACCAAGCGGTCCCTTCTTCTTGTCAAGTTGTGCCACAAACTCCTCCTCTCCCCAACTCTATTCAATTCCTCCTCATTAGTTATGTGATCTACCCATTTAATCTTCAGCGTTCTTCTGTAGCACCACATTTCGAAAGCTTCTATTCTCTTCTTGTCTAAACTATTTATCGTCCATGTTTCACTTCCATACATGGCTACACTGCATACAAATACTTTCAGAAACGACTTCCTGACACTTAAATCTGTACTCGATGTTAACAAATTTCTCTTCTTCAGAAACGCTTTCCTTGCCATAGCCGGTCTACATTTTATATCCTCTCTACTTCGACCATCATCAGTTATTTTGCTCCCCAAGTAGCAAAACTCCTTTACTACTTTAAGTGTCTCATTTCCTAATCTAATTCCCGCAGCATCACCCGACTTAATTCGACTACATTCCATTATCCTCGTTTTGCTTTTGTTGATGTTCATCTTATATCCTCCTTTCAAGACACTGTCCATTCCGTTCAACTGCTGTTCCAAGTCCTTTGTTGTCTCTGACAGAATTACAATCTCATTGGCGAACCTCAAGGTTTTTATTTCTTCTCCATGGATTTTAATGCCTACTCCGAATTTTTCTTTTGTTTCCTTTACTGCCTGATCAATATACAGATTGAATAAGATTGGGAATAGGCTATAACACTGTCGAACTCCCTTCCCAACCACTGATTCCCTTTCATTCCCTTTCATATATTTGCTTAACAAGAGTGATAGGGCACAAATCGCAGAATATCTGAGTGACCACCATCAAACGTTCATTTCTGAGGAAGAGGATGTGGAACAAAAATGGAAAAAATTCAGAAACATCGTCCAGTACGCCTTAGATAAGTTCGTACCAACTAAGGTCCAAAGCGAGGGGAAAGATCCACCGTGGTATAACAATCATGTACGAAAGGTACTACGGAAACAAAGAAAGCTTCATCATAGGTTTAAGAGTAGTCGAATCATAGCTGATAAGGAAAAGCTGAACGAAGCGAAAAAGAGCGTAAAGAGAGCAATGAGAGAAGCATTCAACGAATTCGAACATAAAACATTGGCAAACAATCTAAACAAGAACCCTAAAAAGTTTTGGTCATATGTAAAATCGGTAAGCGGATCTAAATCCCCTATTCAGTCACTCGTTGACCACGATGGCACCGAAACAGAGGACGACCGAAGAAAGGCAGAAATACTGAATTCAGTGTTCCGAAACTGTTTCACTGCGGAAAATCGTAACACGGTCCCTGACTTCAGCCGTCGCACGGACGCCAAAATGGAAAATATTGAAATAAACGATATCGGAATTGAAAAACAACTGCTATCACTTAGTAGCGGAAAAGCATCCGGACCAGACGAGATACCCGTAAGATTCTACAGTGATTATGCTAAAGAACTTGCCCCCTTTCTATCGGCAATTTATCGTAGATCTCTGGAAGAACGTAAAGTACCTAGCGACTGGAAGAAAGCGCAGGTCGTTCCCATTTTCAAGAAGGGTCATAAATCAGATGCGAATAATTATAGGCCTATTTCGCTTACGTCAATCTGTTGTAGAATAATGGAACATGTTTTATATTCTCGTATTATGACGTTCTTAGATAATACAAATCTCCTTCATCATAACCAACATGGATTCCGCAAACAGAGATCATGTGAAACTCAGCTCGCCCTATTTGTCCAAGAAATTCACAGTGCCGTAGACACTGGCGAGCAGATTGATGCCGTATTCCTGGACTTCAGGAAGGCATTTGATACGGTTCCGCACTTACGTTTAGTGAAAAAAATACGAGCTTACGGAATATCGGACCAGGTTTGTGATTGGATTCAGGATTTCCTAGAAGAAAGAACACAACATGTCATTCTTAACGGTTCAAAATCTGCAGATGTAGAGGTAATTTCGTGAGTACCGCAAGGAAGCGTGATAGGACCTTTATTGTTTACAATATACATAAATGACTTAGTTGACAACATCGGTAGCTCCGTGAGGCTATTTGCAGATGACACGGTTGTCTACAAGAAAGTAGCAACATCAGAAGACTCGTACGTACTCCAGGAAGACCTGCAGAGGATTAATGAATGGTGCGACAGCTGGCAGCTTTCCCTAAACGTAGATAAATGTAATATAATGCGCATACATAGGGGCAGAAATCCATTCCAGTACGATTATGCCATAGGTGGTAAATCATTGGAAGCGGTAACGACCGTGAAATACTTAGGAGTTACTATCCGGAGCGATCTGAAGTGGAATGATCACATAAAACAAATAGTGGGAAAAGCAGGCGCCAGGTTGAGATTCATAGGAAGAATTCTAAGAAAATGTGACTCATCGACGAAAGAAGTAGCTTACAAAACGCTTGTTCGTCCGATTCTTGAGTATTGCTCATCAGTATGGGACCCTTACCAGGTTGGATTAATAGAAGAGATAGACATGATCCAGCGAAAAGCAGCGCGATTCGTCATGGGGACATTTAGTCAGCGCGAGAGCGTTACGGAGATGCTGAACAAGCTCCAGTGGCGGACACTTCAAGAAAGGCGTTACGCAATACGGAGAGGTTTATTATCGAAATTACGAGAGAGCACATTCCGGGAAGAGATGGGCAACATATTACTACCGCCCACATATATCTCGCGTAATGATCACAACGAAAAGATCCGAGAAATTAGAGCAAATACGGAGACTTACAAGCAGTCGTTCTTCCCACGCACAATTCGTGAATGGAACAGGGAAGGGGGGATCAGATAGTGGTACAATAAGTACCCTCCGCCACACACCGTAAGGTGGCTCGCGGAGTATAGATGTAGATGTAGATGTAGACTCTTATAACTGCCATCTGGTTTCGGTAAAAATTGTAAATTGCCTTTCGCTCCCTGTATTTTACCTCCGCCACCTTCAGAATTTGAAAGACAGTATTCCAGTCAACATTGTCAAAAGCTTTCTCTAGGTCTACAAATGCTAGAAGTGTATGTTTGCCTTTCCTTAATCTTTCTTCTACGATACGTCGTAGGGTCAGTATTGCCTCACGTGTTCCAATATTTCTACGGAATCTGGATAAGGTAGTTGTTTCAATTTTAAAAGAGAATGGTATTCCTTCTGTTCGATAGTGATCTGATGCTGGCCCTAAAGCTGGAACCACTGGCTGTAACATGTGGACAAGACAAGCGTTAATCTTAGCATCTTCACCCTTGTCGGAATGAGAAACACGGAAATTTCGAGGAAAGGCTGGAGAGAAACAAAGAACAAAAGGAAGGAAAGGAAAAAGGAAGGGCGCCTTCTATGGCTGTGGAATAGCCGCTTCCACTCCGCCGTTGTGCGTCGACAAGGCGGTCGGGGATTTGCTGTCGCGGAATTTCACGGCAAGCTGTGCGGTCGGGTGCATCCGGATATCGACAGGCGGGAGAAGCCCGACTCTGCTGGAGCGTGGCTGCGGCTGGAAAGAGATGCAGGCGGACTGGCCTGAGGGGGGCGGAGGCTGAGCCGTGGCTCTGGAGAGGAGGCCAACACCAGCGGCGGCACCCATCGTTTACCTCCATACTTACGGAGTTTGAAATGACCAAACAACCACCACCTACAGAAATATATCGCAATTCTAAACTAAAAAGGAAGATCTTCGAACGCTGTCAAATACAAACAACTTCGTGCATGTCGAACAAGATCCATTCAGAAATTTCGTGTGTATCCTGTTCCACAAGTCCCAGCTGTGAACTCTTGCCTGTCTTGGTGGTTATAGGAACGTTGCCATGGAATACACTGAGAAATGTATGAATGGTTAGTTTAAAAAACGAGAGTGGTGATGCATTTTAAGAGGGAATAATTTTTTATACATCAGTGTTTATCAAATTTAAATTTCTGATTAATTAGGTGTACTATAAATAGCTTTTTGTAAACATGATGAACCAGAGCTCCACAAAAACTTGAACCAGAGCTCCACAGAAACTTTCAAAGGTGGTACTTTGGGCTAAAACAAGAGAAAAATGTCCTGTAAGCATGGGTTCCAAAGGTCCCACCTCAAGAAGTAAGAGCACTTATTCATATTCAGTACTGTGAAACATATGTCTTCTGCTGCAAGCTCTTCACTTTCCATATTTACAGAGGCGGTGGTATGGAACAAAACAAGAGAATAACATCCCGCATACGTTAAGAGCTATGAGTACTATTTCAGTGCAAGAGATGAACAAATGCTCCTAAATCTTAAGGCGTGCATTTCACAGCCCACGTTAGTCGACCTTTTTCTTGCTTTGGTCTATATTAATACCCCTGAAAATTTGTTGGTGAAATTCTCGTACAATCTATAGAACTGAAATCGGTACAAATAAATCGTTTTGAAAACAAAATGGAATATTAGAAAACCGATTGCACACGCATCAAAAAAATCTTTGCATCACATCGGTTCCGAGAGTTCCGCAACCTATACAGAAAATCTGAATGAACATAAACATCATTTCCGCCCTTTTTATTGCTCATGAAAACCAACATTGCATGTTGTTATCACCATACAGCGAGACCTTCAGAGGTGGTGGTCCAGACTGCTGTAGACACCGGTACCTCTAATTCCAGTTAGCACGTCCTCTTGCACTGATGCATGCCTCTATTCGTCGTGGGATACTATCCACAAGGTCATCAAGGTACTGTTGGACCAGATTGTCCCACTCCTCAAAGGCGATTCTACGTAGATCCCTCAGAGTGGTTGATGGGCCACGTCGTCCATAAACAGCCCTTTTAAATCTATCCCAGGCATGTTGGATGGTGTTCGTGTCTGGAGAACATGCTGGCCACTCTAGTCAAGCGACGTCGTTATCCTGAACGAAATTCACAAGATGTGCACGATGGGAGCGCGAATTGTCGTCTGTGAAGATGAATGCCTCACCAATATAGTGCCGATATGGTTGCGCTATCCGTAGGAGGATGGCACTCACGTATCGTACAGCCGTTACGGAGTCTTCCATGACCGCCAAGGGCGTACGTCGGCCCCACGAAATGCCACCCCAAAACAGCAGGGAACCTCCACCTTGCTGCACTCGCTGGGTAGTGTGTCTAAGGCGTTCAGTCTGACCGGGTCGCCTCTAAACGCGTCTCCGACGATTCTCTGGTTGAAGGCATATGCGGCACTCATCGATGAAGAGAACGTGATGCCAGTCATGAGCGGTCCATTCGGCATGTTGTCTACCGTGCAAAAAAGTGGCACGGTTACAAAGATGGACCTCCCCATGAACGTCGGGAGTGAATTTGCGCATCATGCAGACTATTACGAAAAGTTTGATTCGTAACACGACGTCCTGTGGCTGCGCGGAAAGCATTATTCAACATGGTGGCGTTGCTGTCAGGGTTCCTCCGAGCCATAATCCGTAGGTAGCGGTCAACCACTGCAGTAGTAGCCCTTGGGCGACCTGAGCAAGGCATGTCATCGATAGTTCCTGTCTCTCTGTATCTCCTCCACGTCCGAACAACATCGCTTTGGTGCACTCCGAGACGCCTGGACATTTACCTTGTTGAAAGCTTTTTCCAAGATTTTAAACATGGCTGCAGCAGCAACTGTTAAAATTCTTCAGAATAAAAGGATGACAGCCAAAAACAGTTGCAGGATAAAATTTTTTTATTAAAATTCATGACCTGGTTTCGGTACATATAAATATACCTTCATCAGAAGTAAACTTCCTGAACAGAAAGACACATTCATTAGGAAAGCCATATCAACTAAAGTGAGAAACAGAAGCTTAAGTAACGGTGAAATTACCAAAGTAATACAGGCACAAATCTTTAGTACTTAGTAAAATTACATCATGCAATGGAGAATAATAAAACAATTATGCCAAAGGCGTCGTCAGTAATTAAGATATCATCTCCATTTGTATAACATGTGTAATGGGCACAGGGTCATTCATAACTAACAAACATCAAAATACGTAGACTATGTTTTAGTCATAATGACAGATGGTTTCGTTTTATTATAACATTTTTGGTTGTTTCGCTAGTATGTATTTCACTGCCTACGTTACGCGAGACTCTCGCGCATTCCACTAGTGCCCTCTCTCGTTAGATGTTCCAAGCGCAAGCTTTATCCGTTTGACACTAGGACACATGTAAATTGGTTCTATATTTCTATTTTACATAAATGTCTTTAATTGGCCTGATACGTTTTATTTATTAAGACAGAGTTTGAATTAACACAACCTTTAATAATTTTTGGTGCGCTTATGTACGTATTCATGGGTTTTTAATATGCGCGAGTCTGGCACATGCAAGTGCCCTCTCTCGGCGAAACCATCTGCCCTAGTGCTTTCACACTCGTGTCTCAATAGTTCACAAGCGAAGTAATGGTGCTAAACTGTTCACTTTGACCCTGTGCCCATTACACATGTTATACAAATGGAGATGATATCTTAATTACTGACGACGCCTTTGGCATAATTGTTTTATTATTCTCCATTGCATGATGTAATTTTACTAAGTACTAAAGATTTGTGCCTGTATTACTTTGGTAATTTCACCGTTACTTAAGCTTCTGTTTCTCACTTTAGTTGACCCCCTCCCCAGGGCCCCCTTTTCCTCTTTCCTCCTTCTCCCAGAGCGGATTTTCCTCCGTCCCCCCTCCCCTGAGACCCTGCACCCCATACTTGCCTCTCTCCTTCCCACATCCCTCCCTACCTGGCCCTCTTCCGCGCGCCCCCCGCTCACCTCCCCCATCTCTTCCCCTCCCTCCCTTCTCCAGGTCTCCCTCATCTCCTAGCGCCTGGCAGATCCTCTGTGTTGCTCTTCATCAGTGTGCCACATCAGTGTTGTTTAGTGCTGTTTCTCGTGTGCGTCAAGAGGTGTGTTTTAATTGTGTCCTGCCTTGAGGTTCGCCGCCAGTGTTACGTTATGTGCTATGCCGTCCGTCGCTACCTTTATGCTCCAGTCTTACTGTGCCTTGTGTTCTTTTAACCGTCGCAGTGTGTGGCTTTTTATGTGTGCTACTTTTAAATAGTTTTTTCTCTCCATTTTACAGTCACCCCGTTTTTTGTCTATTGCCTTCCATGATGTTCCCCTTTTTTATATCTATGTTCACCTTATTCTCTCCTTTGCTGTTTTTAAATGTCTTCTGTTGTTTTGTTCTATGTCTTTCGGCTGAAGAGCAGCGCCTATGCTGCTGCCAGCCCGCCCCGATGGGGAATTGAAATACAATAAAGGAAAAAAAAAAAAAGTTAGTTGATATGGCTTTCCTAATGAATGTGTCTTTCTGTTCAGGAAGTTTACTTCTGATGAAGGTATATTTATATGTACCGAAACCAGGTCATGAATTTTAATAAAAAGAATTTATCCTGCAACTGTTTTTGGCTGTCATCCTTTTATTCTGAATTCTTGTCGAAAGCCCTTCCTGGCACAAAGTAACAATGCGGACGTGATCGAACCGCAGTATTGACCGCCTAGGCATGGTTGAACTACAGACAACACGAGCCGTGTTGGTGGGATGACTGGAAATGTTCGGCTGTCGGACCCCCTCCGTGTAATAGGCGCTGTTCATGCATGATTGTTTACATCTTTGGTCGCATTTAGTGACATCTCTGAACAGTCAAGGGGACTGTGTTTGTGATACAATATCCACAGTCGACGCTTATTTGCAGGAGTTCTGGAACCGGTGATATGGAAAATCTTTTTTGACGTGTGTATATGAATACGTGTATTGCGTGGAAAGTGTGTAATCACGTAACTGTTGATTAGATTATTCTCAAGAACAACTTTATTGAAAGTTTTCTCTTTATCAATTGGAAATGTTAACTAACAATCATTGAATCACAATTTTAATAACAATATCAGCTTTCATTTTCTATTACTAATTCTATCAAATAGCGAGACTTCACAATAGCGTAAATTAAAATATACTACAGGAATACGAAACATCAGTCAGAAGGTACAATACCTTTTATTTCGAGATATTGAACAGTAATATTCATGAATGAATTTTTTCAATTGATAGTAAGGATTTTGTATGTCCATGTTAATTTTTAATTTATTGCCTTGCAAATCAGTGATCGAAAAGAAACTGTGTTATTTCTGCAAAAAATATCTGTCAGTATTTGTTAATTACCATTTTCATTTGATAATAGACAAAGCTTTGCAATAAAAGTTTTGACGAACGTCTGTCTTGGCAATAACATGTCGTATTCGCTATGCACCCAGCTACCAGTAACTGTGTCAACAGTGCTCGTAAATCTGCCATTCTTCAAATACCCATTCTTCGAACTTTTTTTTCTGTAATCGCCTCGTGCTGCTTCGGGAAATTGATTCCCAGCCACGGGTCTTCAAATCCAGTAGGTATTGTGAAAACGACACAACACAGAATTCCGTGAGGTCGCCACGTCACTTTATGAACCTTGTGTTCAAGGACGTCTGTATTTCGGATGTACGGACCGCTAAGTTGATCCTGTGCTCCGGGCACCAGCAGCGGCTACTTTGTAACAAGTGGTCAGCAAATATAGAGTCATAGAATTTTTCTAACTGAAAGCCGTAACACAGTTAAGGTTTAATATTTGATTTATAATGAGTTAAAATTTGTGATTTAGTGAATGTTGAGATTAAAAAACGAATAAGTTGAAATTATTAATGCATTCAACTACTTTCATTAACATTGTTATGATATCTGTATAAAAAAAACAAAAAAACAAAAAAAACATTCATTCCCATGCAAAAATCAGTATCTTAATTAAGAAACATATAACGACAAGAATCCATGTTTATAAGAAAAGCGCAAGACAACAAAATGTATGTATCAACTAAGATAATATTACATAGATTTCATTCAAATACAGTAATAAGGACATTAAAGTATAAAAGTATGAAAAAATCTTAATTTCTTTCCTTATAATCGGTGTTTTTAGAAACCCTGCTTCTGTGTCACTCATGATTTAAGTATTAAAAAACCGTACCAGTTACATTTTCCTAGTGTATAGCACGATATGTTTCAATAATTTATTCTCATTATGACGTGTACATATATACGTTGGTATTTCATGTAGCGTATGCCTGTTTGTTGTTCTGTCTCTCTTGGCCTGCAGTACTATTTTTTTTGGTTTTCCTGCAATCGGAAAATCGAAAAGTATAAATCTTGTGATTAATTTATGTAATAATGTTAGAAAATAGTATTACTCTTTATCTACATATGCCTTACTGTGCCTTTGTCATTGTGCAGAGATACACGGGCAAACCATCGATCACATTAGTAGTTTTCTTGGGGAAGCGATACTGTCATAGATTCTCTGAACCAGATTTTCACTCACGTAGACACGTAGTGGGAAAGGTGGTTTCCGTGTACGTGAATTTGTAAACCACGAACGAGGCACAGTACCGGTAAGCAGATGGAGGAAACGTTGCCTTCTATCACAGGATGTACAGAAATCACAAAATGTTTTCTGATTGCTACCAAACTTCAAGAAGACCACTTGAAGAAAAGGGAGATAGAATAACATACTCGCAAACATCACATAAAACGCGAAATACATATTTCTACTTCATATGACAATAAATTCTCGAAATCCATCGAGCTATACATGGAGAGATAAAAACTTGAGTGGTGCATTGTTTTATATTAGAAATTCTGGAACAATCTTACTGCTAACTGGGCTACAACACAAAATTCATACTAATAATGCTACTTATATTCTCACAACATACGTGTCTTAGAATATCATTTTCAGTGAAAAATTTAGTTTAAGTTAGATTAAGAATTGGGTAAGCCTAGGGAGCGATGACCTCAGTAGTTTGGTCCTGTAGGAACTCACCACAAATTTCCAAAATTTTTTCATTAATCAGTCTTCCAAAAACTTCTTACTTTAACACGTCCTGTAGCTTTCAAGCAATATCTCCTTGGCGAATAAAGTTGTCTGAAAATGGTTTTCCTCGGCTGCAAGAATTTAAGAACTTGAGGGTCAGACAGGAAATGGTAAAAAATAAATATTGACTCTGGTTTGGATGAGATGAGGTACGGAGGAACTCGGCTTTCCTTCGAAATCGAACGCACTTCAGACTGCCAAAATTCCGTTAGCCAGTCTTTCAAAAGCCTTCGAGAGGCTGCCAAATAAAACGCGAGGCGATTGCGCGGGCGCCACTGGGAGCTTGATGGGAGAGAAAGGGAGGTTTCAGACGTGAAGCACTGCTGACTTACTTCACGTCAGCTGCCCGCTGGAAAGATCAAGCGTATAACCGCATACAAAATAATTACATCTACACCTGTTAGATTGGATAGGGCTCGTACCTTTAATAGAAAGAAGATTTTGTAATTTAAATTTTTGTGATGCGTGCCTCTAGGTTGCAGCATTTAACACAACAGGAGGTTTTTAAGTCTGATTCTAGTTTTACCAAATTTACGACAATCACGAAAATTGTCAATTAATTTTCCCAGACACAGTTTTTCTCTTTCAACTTCTAGCTATTCTTCTAGATTTGGAGACCACTTTCGCGTCCATGACAGTCTGAGTACAAGTGGGGGAGCAAGGTATGTCTTCCTACGAGTTACGGAAGCAAATTAGCCTCGAGAGAGTAGTGTACCAGACTTGCATGCAGTTTCTTGCACGAGCAGAAACATCAACCAGGAAACATCATGCATTCCCAGCCACACTGTCTTCTTGGTGAAACACTTCCCTGTACGCCTAGAACAGGGAACGTTAGGTCCGTGATGCGGGAAGGAGGGGGATGTAACCTTCTCAAAATAATATACTGTTGCCCCCCTCCAAGCAGGGCGTCATAGATCAGGTTGACCAGTTGAAAAACTGACATATTAAATGCACGTTTACCTACAAAGGAAAGAGAAAAAAAGCCAGAAAAAAAGGTAAACAGTCTCAGCTAGTAAGGATGAAAGCCCATGGTTAAGAAAACTCACTTAATACCTGGAAGCGGCGAAAATCGAGACTCCAGCCGCCTCTCCATGAAGAGCGGTAGTGCTAGTCGGCGTGCTCCTGTGTGTTACGCAGGGCACCAGCGCCACCACACACGTAGGGCCGAAAGCTACAAATGTGTTCACGCGTGTCCAGGAACACAACCATACAAACTATAAAATACTTCAGCATAAAAAGTCGTTAAAGCCAAATAGACCTGAAGCAAAAGCTTATAACAAGCCCAGGATCAATAACTAATCAGTCGAAAAACTACGACATGATGACCTTGAAAGGCAATTAGTGT
Organism: Schistocerca nitens; assembly: GCF_023898315.1. Classification (NCBI taxonomy): domain Eukaryota; kingdom Metazoa; phylum Arthropoda; class Insecta; order Orthoptera; family Acrididae; genus Schistocerca; species Schistocerca nitens. The sequence continues at coordinate 479,592,026 of NC_064622.1, read as the reverse complement.
ATGTGTAACGTCCTAACTCAACCTGGTTTTTAAGAGTGTGCTGCGGATATAGCTTCAGCCTCCGCATAATTTGAATCTTTTCCAAGATGTTTAACGTCTGCTACTTCACTTCTCTCCGTAATACTGGTAAATTATTACGACACTTGTTATGGAGTGTATTATTTATTTCATTAACTATACATTCACCCACCGTCTTCAAATATAAGATGGATCAGGTGCTATTAAATCTAATATCAAAGACTTCTTGCTGCTATAGCTTTACTGGTGTGCAGTTGTTAATGCTATTTTAAATAATAAAAAGAACATAATACATACAAATTTCTCCAAGGCTACAAAAAATTTAACGCTTAATGATTGTTACAATGGCCCCATATAATGTTTCTGCCAAGTTGAGAAGAATATAATTTATAATTTATGTAATGGAAACATTTAGAAAAAGAAAAATGTGTAATACGTGAGGTTAAAAACAGTTGCCATGAATAAAGGAAATTGATATGTGTCATTTGGATACGTGATATAAGTAGCTTGTTCATTGATAATACTCGTAGTCTGAAATGGTGTATCTATATATAGGTTTGTAGTGTTTCTGTGTATTGATGTATTACTTTGTGGGGTGGCGAGTAAGAATTGGGAAATATAATTGCAGTACAAATGTTTGTTTGTTGAATCAGCTTCTGGCTATTAGAATATTGTTAATGCTGTCTTTCGCCGTTCTCAACACTGGCTCTCTATTTACTTGATAGGCCCCCAGAAAGTGATTTAACGAAAACGTGAAGCCTGTACGTAGAGTTCCTAGTGCCCACTTCATCTGAGAAATCTATTATAGCTGCAGCTTGTAGCTCTGAGGAGTCAGGAGATTGTCCGGAATTTATAATCAAACACGATTTTTCAAAATAGTTGAGTATATTCTGAAATTCACTGGTAAAACACAAGTATCCTTTCAACCTAACTAACAGAGCAGTTCAGAGTCTAATGCGCTGATGCAACTATAAATGTCCGAATTAAATGTTAAAAAAGAATGCTCGCCATAATTTGATGAGAGTATTTCATCAAACGCCACGCTAAATAGTTGGTAGAATGTCTGTCCCGCGACGGCACGTGAAATTACGACAATACGCAAACTGAAGCTAGAAAATGAAAATCACTTGAAATGTTTTCATGGTTACGCGCATCTCTAGTAACTTAATACGGCACCCGAGGCTGTTTGTAGCAGTGATACCGACGCGACGCGGCTGCCGACACAGATAGCGTGTCATTCAGCGTCTGGAGAGAACTGGGGCCTTCCTTCCTTGCGCAGCGCTCTTATATATAAATCCGCGGTGCGGACGGCTGAGGGAACGCCTGATCAAATCGGCTGTCCCGACTAGCCGCTGGGCTAGTAACGCACCACTTCAAGTTACATAATAAATTATAGCTTCTCTTGCTGATGGCCGAATAAGCTCTTAATTTAAATGTGCATTCAGCACGCAGGTAAGTATTGATAATAAAATTTTGACGTGGCTAACTTAAATATTTTGGGCGAGAGAATTAATTTAATTGCACTGCACGCAGCAGATGAGCTCTGAACTGTCCCTTTTGAGATCCGCTATCGCTATAATTTTATAGGTATTCAAACGAAACTTTTCACATCTTCATAGTCATAGCGGACCTCCAACCTATTTAAATCTAAACATCCTAGCCTTATTTCTTAGCCTACTTAATCTATCTTGCTTCCTTCAGTTTTGAGACGAAAACCACAAAATCATGAATTTCCACTAAAATCTTAATCTGTGAAATCCAGAGTACTGTTTTTATTAAATCATTATGAAAGATGAATCTAAATATAAATTTTGAAGTCTCTAGCTCTTTTCTGTTGCGCCAATTATTTTTGCAGAAAAACGTCCAAATTTCGGAAATGGCTTAAGTTATCGAACTGATATTTAACACACATTAATTTATCATTATTCCTGACATGCTATAAAAGTTTTAGGTCATTTGCTTGACTCTTAAGGTATTGTGCAACATTTATGACGTCAGAGCTAGTTACAGCAGACTGGCTGGCACACAATGGAAACTGATGTGAATTTACTACAGCGTGAGTAGGCTGCTTCCCTACATCACCCTCTACTTAATTTTTTTTTGTTTATGAATGTTAATGAATGAAAAAAAAATTAATTACAAAAAGGGAAGCAAGAGTTCAGTTTAACTCCCTATGAAAAATCAAAATTGAAATGTAAACATGTAGAAACATTAAAAGAAAACTGATTACCTACATTAATTATTTAAATTGTGGGCATGTTCACTGCCTTTTAAACAATGTCATTACTCAAAATTTTAAGCACAGTCAATGAAATATTTCGGCATACATATTGCCTTAGACAAACAAACACATACAAATTGAAAAATTATGAAAATCTTAGATACATTAAATACATTTTTACATACACAAATTCAAAGAAAATAACATGATACATAAACAGATGATTATCTCTTAGCAGTCTTTCTAGACCTGAAAGAAAATTTTCACATATGATTTTTACACACGTGGTAGTAGCCGCTTTGGCTGGCGTCCTACACTTCCATTCACAAGGGTAGAGGAGGGGAAGTTGCTATGGTGTGCGTCCTTCTCGATCACTCTAAATTACATGGGGAAAGGGGAGGGGTCACTGTGAGTTGTGTCCAAGTCACTCCACGCTTTCACGCAGCTACCACGCTGCCATTATCTGGTTTGTCCTGTAGAACAAACAAAAAGAGTGCCTCAGACTCTGTTCACTTAATATCTAAGGGTGGGTCACAATGAAATGGGGATATATACATTTTATCCTTTAATATGTTGCTGGAACAAAGTTAACAGAACTTTTTCAGTATTGCTTTCGCGGTTACTTAATTGTCATAAAATCGTTAAACAAATGGCTCAAAACGCCTTTAGTCATGTACTAGAGAAAATTTATGCTCAAGGCATATAATCATAAATCATATTTAATCCGAATTTATTATTTCTGGGCCGGAACACTGAACCAATGCTCGGTACATTCCTGACAAATCTGTATTTTATTCACTTAGCTGACTCATCTTTGATTACCTTATTCTTAGAGATAGTATGAGTATATTTGATTAGTAGTTGCTTTCTCAGCTTCTTTGTACATGTGAGTAACTTTTGGTAATAGTACAGTTGTGAGTGTTCAAAACACACTACGTTTAGTTGATTACTAAATCCACTTATTGGTCCTCTGCTGTTGTTCCACATCTGCAATTAGGTACATACTTACTTTGAAGTGTATTTATGCTGAGCTAAAATAATGTTTTACGTCTGCCATTATGTTACTTATTTACTTTGCTAGTGTATTACTTATTTAACACGCACTCTATTAATATTTAAAGCATAGGATAGCACATTTATTTCATATTCATAGTGTATTGCAGCTGATTAGTTTGCTCACGTGGCAATCCATTTCCACTCGATCGGACGCTGAAACCACAGGTAGTCTCTCTCGACCTACCACTAAAATGCATCAAGTAATTATGGACGAGCGTAATGCTAATTTCCTTAAACCTATAGGACACCATGAGCTGCTCTGTCTCATTTAACATAAGGGTACCTATGGCCGCATTCACGCCTCCAACTCATAACCTCAATACGTGTAGGTGTATCCTGTCACACACTACACCAAAATAATGGCAAGCTCCAACCTTATAAATACTTCAGGGACGTGTCCTTCACGTCTCAACCACAAACACTGCTCAATTCTATTACACTGCCTTTCCTTGCTACACCGGGTGAGTTTAATCTTACAAATTATCTACATGTTTTTCATGACACTAAGCACTCTCTCTTACTATTAATTAGTTAGCTCTAATGCATACACTAGGTTTCACTACCACTTCAGATCCTGCTTGAACATGAATTTGTACATCTTTTTAAAATATTATTGTGGGACCATTTCCAATAAAACAACACTTTGTACTTACTATATTACCAGGGTTCTATACATAATTGTTACTCAAATACATTTTATATCTTAATTACGTCATACTTCTCTATTGTTTGTCACTATTAGGTTTGTCATATCAGGTTTTGTTCTTCACTAATCGGCAGATAGAGTGGTTACATAACGCATGGCTTGATAGCCATGACAGAAAATTTTCCTTTTTTTTTTTTTTTTTTTTTTTCGAAAGAAGAGGTCGAAATTTTTGTGGATAGGAAAGATGAAGAATGAGTGAGACCTGAAATGGGAAAGAAGATCTCACACAGCTGGGACTGCACAGCTGCCACACTGTGTAGAGGTTACAGAACAACCTCCTCCCTACAGCATTCATTAGTTGAATGCTGGCTTAATAGTCATACCGGAAAATTTAATATTGGAAAGAAGGGATCGAAATTTTTGTAGATAGGAAAGATGAAGAATGAGTGAGACCTGAAAGGGAAAGATCTCACACAGCTGGGACTGCACAGCTGCCACACTGTGTAGAGGTTACAGAACAACCTCCTCCCTACAGCATTCATTGGCTGCCTATGAACACGCCACGTCGATCTGAAAATACTTTATGATGCCTTTTTAGAACCTGTCTCAGTTCTTCCTTTTGATTGTCTGAAATCTTACCGATTTCCAGCAATTTAGCTTCTATTTTGTCTAAAATAATTGCTTCTTCTTCTTCTGTGTTTAGCTTACTTGTACTAAGATTAACACCTTCGTCCCAATATCTCCTATTTTTCAGAACTCGTATAGGCAGCTCCCACGTTTCATCATTAGTTACTACATGTTTATCACTAAAAGGGACTGTAATTACTCCGGTTATTGGCAAGACCATTTTTAACTGACTTCTTTCAAAGTCAACAACACTCTGATATTTTGACAAGAAATCTATGCCAATTAAAACCTCAATACTGAGATTGTTTACAATTAAACATGGATGATCAATTAAATTACCATTAATGTTAAAGGGCAGCAAAGCTTCTTGCTTTACTGATTTTGACACCTTGCCAGTAGCACCAATTATTCTTAGTCCTGATACCCTCATTACTGTAAGCTTGTCTTTACCCGGTAATGCATCAAAGAAGGACTGAGATATTGCACTCACCTCACTTCCACTGTCTAAGAGACAACGTACATTGATACCCAACATATTCACTATTATTATAGGGTGGCTTATTCTAGGTTGTACAGGTGGTTCCTCAAATTCATCTATTAGTTCCTTTTGGATTTGTCTCCAACTAAAGTAATCAACATCTGTCTTCATTACATTTAGGTCACAGTGTGTAGGGGTTTCCTGAATTACATTTTCAGCTGCCTTTTCCAGTCGGTCTATTGATTTTAAATCGAAACACCGCACGACTTCATTACATTTAGTTTGCTGAACATGACCCAAATTACTGTAGTCTGAGCGATTCTGCGCCTCCAGACCAGGCATAACATTAGTTACAGCTAAACCACTTTTACCATTATCGTCGGTTTCCTTCTCAAGTGACAACTGGTCACAGCTACTGGGTTCATCGACCCTCAACAGCCTACCCTCTACATTCTCACTTACCTCCTGTCCTAAATCTATTAGTACATTATCAACATCCTGCACAGGCACTTTAGATAAGAGCACATCATCTTCATCGTAAATATAAGCATGAATTTCTTCTGCTTCTTCACCTGACAATTCAATATTTTGTAGCTCTTCCCTATCATTACACAGCTGCGCCTTCTCTTTCTCTTCCCACTTAGAAAGCGTCTCTAACACGGTATCTATCAAATATTGTGAGTGATCTAATATTTCTGTTGTATCCTTAGGTGCTACCGACTCTTCATCCACATGTTCAGTTTGAGTATTCTGATCTGTCTTACCAATTCCCTTAACTACTGGCTTAGGAAAAGTAACCGCCTGGTGAGCGCCAGTGTCCTCATAGACGGGAACTAGTTTTCCTGCCTCGTCCTACTACTGTTTCCTTTAATTTCATTATAGTTAACTGGCATAGCATTACCTTCCGTACTGTTGTTTACATGGTTGGTTGGTTGGTTTGGGGAAGGAGACCAGACAGCGTGGTCATCGGTCTCATCGGATTAGGGAAGGATTGGGAAGGAAGTCGGCCGTGCCCTTTCAAAGGAACCATCCCGGCATTTGTCTGGAGTGATTTAGGGAAATCACGGAAAACCTAAATCGGGATGGCCGGACGCGGGATTGAACCGTCGTCCTTCCGAATGCGAGTCCAGTGTCTAACCACTGCGCCACCTCGCTCGGTGTTGTTTACATGCATATTTCTGTTTGGAACAAAATTACTGTCATTTGGACGCCATTGTTGGTTCTGATAATTATTTCCCCAATTCCTACCTCTCTTAGGATGGCGAACCCCTACTGTTCTGATGTTTACATTGCCATTTTGCTCGTTCCTAAAATTACTACTATTGTTATTAGCGTTTCTGTTATTACGTGCTTGCTCCTCATTGGCAGCAACACGTGCTACACGTTCCAAATATTCAATGAAACGATCCAGATTGTCTCTAGGGGCAGATATAATTCTAGTTTGCCAGTACCATGGCAGTTTGGCTTCAAGACATAGTATAATCATTTCAGGTTTTAGCTTTTCGTCCAAATGTGACAAACGTGAAATCCATGACCTAGCAAACTCTTTAATTGATTCCTTGCCTGCATTGAAGCGTTTTCCACTCCAAAATTCTCTCAATACTTCATTTTGCTTATTGCTAGACCAATACTCATTAATGAAAGCTGTTTTAAACTCCACCAATGTTTTACACTTCAACATAACATCAGCTGACCAACGCATGGCGTCACCTGCTAAATGGCTTCTAATAAATGAGATTTTCTCTCGTTCAGACCAAGTTGGTGGAATCACATCTTCAAAATCGTTCCAGAAATCTAGCGGGTGGATATTTTTATCTGGATCGAACCGCAAGAACTGCCGACACCCGATAAAAGCGGCGTTTGCAGCTACAACTTGTTGTACACTACCATTACCAGAAGTTACTGAAGCTACTTTACTCTCAAGGTTAGCCATGTTAGTATTAATATTTTCTACTTTCATCTCAACATTATCTACTGTTTGTACAATATGAGTAGTATCAGCTTTGATTGTATCTATGTCAGCTTGACATATGTTTACCTTTATATTAACATCTTTAAATCTATCTGAGCACAGTTCAGATTCCGTTTCGATCTTTTCTGTTAACTTGTGCTCCAGCTTCTCATCTTCCATTTGGAAGCCTTTGCGAACCTCAGCAACTTCGGATTTTACTGTTTCATACATTTCAGAAAATTGTTGAGCAACCTTTTTCTTAATATCCTCATGATTTTAATCAATTTTATAATTTAAACTATCTAGATCCTCTTTCAACTTATTGCAACCAGCCTTGAAGGTATCGTCCATTACCTCCAATCGTTTATTAAAATTAGTTCGACTGGCCACAATCCTGTTATTTACCTCAATTATATCAGATTTTAATTCAGCATTACTGCTTTTGACCTGTTCACTTATTTCAGACTTTAATTCAGCATTACTGCTTTTGACCTCCGTTATTTCAGACTTTAATTCAGCATTATTGGATTCTAATTTATCGTCCATTGCCTCAAACCGTTTATTAAAATTAGTTTGACTGGCCACAATCCTGTTATTTACCTCAATTATATCAGATTTTAAATCAGCAGTCATTTGAGCATTACTGGCAGCTATTGCTTGTAATATAACATTTAGATCAACAGCCCCAGCATCTTTGGGTCGCTTACTAGCTGGCTTTTTATCACACTCAGGTGACGAAAAACTAGCACCAATACCAGAATCATTAAAACTAAATGAAACTTCAGATTGATTAGTTATATCTAACTTCTCCTTCTTAAACTCTACCATCTATGATGACTGTTTCATTATTAATTCATCAGAGAAACTATCATCCAATAAATTTACAATTTCTGCTTTCTGCTTTACTACAGGGGTCTCTATTATTGAATCATTGCCCCTTCCCATACTACTGTCAGGAGACAATATTTCATATTTCACCTTAACATTACTACTTCCATGCATATTTACACTTGAACCGTTGTCTAACTTTACAGATCCCTCAACAGACATAGGTTCTAATTTAAGTTTAAACTCGGTTTCTTTTGGCGGTTCCATCGCCGACAGTCTTTTAGTGCAGGTTAGTAAAATTTTTAACAGCTTTTCACTTAACTTAGTTCCTTCTGCACGACGTTGTCGGCGCGGCGTACCAGGATTACTGAGGCGACGTGGCACGTTGAACTGCAGACGGCACTCCGACGGCTGTTGAGTGTTTACGTGGCCCGTAACTACAGGCGCGATGCCGGCTGCTCCAGCGGACTACTGCGGTACGGCGAAACTGGCTTCTCGCGATGCCGGCAGCACCGCTAGACTCAGTGCCAGCTCCGTCAATCCAGATGCGTTGTTAATCCAATTGCGTCGTCCACATGCACACGTAACACTTTCACTGTTCTATTACTCAGCTGCATGTCGCATTCCACTCGCGAGTCCGAATAGTTAAAAATCACTTTCACTTAGTTGATTTCCCGGCCGATGCACCATATGTGGGGCGGCGAGTAAGAATTGGGAAATATAATTGCAGTACAAATGTTTGTTTGTTGAATCAGCTTCTGGCTATTAGAATATTGTTAATGCTGTCTTTCGCCGTTCTCAACACTGGCTCTCTATTTACTTGATAGGCCCCCAGAAAGTGATTTAACGAAAACGTGAAGCCTGTACGTAGAGTTCCTAGTGCCCACTTCATCTGAGAAATCTATTATAGCTGCAGCTTGTAGCTCTGAGGAGTCAGGAGATTGTCCGGAATTTATAATCAAACACGATTTTTCAAAATAGTTGAGTATATTCTGAAATTCACTGGTAAAACACAAGTATCCTTTCAACCTAACTAACAGAGCAGTTCAGAGTCTAATGCGCTGATGCAACTATAAATGTCCGAATTAAATGTTAAAAAAGAATGCTCGCCATAATTTGATGAGAGTATTTCATCAAACGCCACGCTAAATAGTTGGTAGAATGTCTGTCCCGCGACGGCACGTGAAAATACGACAATACGCAAACTGAAGCTAGAAAATGAAAATCACTTGAAATGATTTCATGGTTACGCGCATCTCTAGTAACTTAATACGGCACCCGAGGCTGTTTGTAGCAGTGATACCGACGCGAAGCGGCTGCCGACACAGATGGCGTGTCATTCAGCGTCTGGAGAGAACTGGGGCCTTCCTTCCTTGCGCAGCGCTCTTATATATAAATCCGCGGTGCGGACGGCTGATCAAATCGGCTGTCCCGACTAGCCGCTGGGCTAGTAACGCACCACTTCAAGTTACATAATAAATTATAGCTTCTCTTGCTGATGGCCGAACAAGCTCTTAATTTAAATGTGCATTCAGCACGCAGGTAAGTATTGATAGTAAAATTTTGACGTGGCTAACTTAAATATTTTGGGCGAGAGAATTAATTTAATTGCACTGCACGCAGCAGATGAGCTCTGAACTGTCCCTTTTGAGATCCGCTATCGCTATAATTTTATAGGTATTCAAACGAAACTTTTCACATCTTCATAGTCATAGCGGACCTCCAACCTATTTAAATCTAAACATCCTAGCCTTATTTCTTAGCCTACTTAATCTATCTTGCTTCCTTCAGTTTTGAGACGAAAACCACAAAATCATGAATTTCCACTAAAATCTTAATCTGTGAAATCCAAAGTACTGTTTTTATTAAATCATTATGAAAGATGAATCTAAATATAAATTTTGAAGTCTCTAGCTCTTTTCTGTTGCGCCAATTATTTTTGCAGAAAAACGTCCAATTTCGGAAATGGCTTAAGTTATCGAACTGATATTTAACACACATTAATTTATCATTATTCCTGACATGCTATAAAAGTTTTAGGTCATTTGCTTGATTCTTAAGGTATTGCGCAACATTTATGACGTCAGAGCTAGTTACAGCAGACTGGCTGGCACACAATGGAAACTGATGTGAATTTACTACAGCGTGAGTAGGCTGCTTCCCTACAACTTGGCGTATAGCATGACAGGATAGTACATGATATTCAGTAGTTGATTGTTTGTCTAATTGTTGGTAGTTCTGGTATATTCTGTTTGATACCTTAGATACATACACATAATGCTGTACAGATTATATATTAATTGAGCATTTGATAGATACACAACATCTACTTTGGTTTTACATGAAGAATAAACTTACTGTTGTAAATTTATTAGTAGAAATATAATATAGTTCATTTGCTACTTGAGTTCAGTATTCTTTAAAAAATTACAGTTTTAGTTTTACAAACGGTTTATACAGAAAATACATTTGCTACATAAAATACATTGATTGTAGCTTTACGTAAAAAAGAGAATATACTTCTGCCTACACATAATAAGAGGAATAATACATTACTGCTTGTGTACTGTACAGTACAAGCAATGTACAACGTGTCGTTGGGGAGGAGGAGCCTCGGAATAAAAGTTCTTGGAGCCTTCGCTTCACAAGCGACGTTCGCCTTATCACCGGAGTCTTAGTACGTGGTTTCACTGCTTGTGCCGGTGATTTGTTTCTTTTAGGATTGTTACTGCCTGTGTTTGTGGCTGTGTTATGACATGCAGTGTCACGTGTTGTTAATTTGGATCCCTTAGATCCCTACTGAGTCATGTTCACTTAATGTTCCTTCCTCGGTTTCGGAATCTGTCGCCGTGCTTGTATCCTCCCATGTGGTTTGTAGTGTTCTTTGTGCTTGTCTACGCCTCCTCTCGTATGGCGTTTGGCGCTTTTATTCGGTTTAAGTGTATCGGGTACGGCCCATGGCTTGGGTCGACATGTTTTAGTTGTAATCTTTCGCGTACTTCAAGGAAGAAAGAGTGTGTTCGGCGACACTTGTCGGATGCTCTCGCTCTCTCTGCAGTGTTTGAATCCGCCAGTTTTATTTGTGTTTTGTTTCTAATGTTGGCTCCTCTGATCTCGGACCTGCCCGTGTTAAGTGGGCAGAGTGCTGCCCCATAACGTATTATTATGTATGTCGGGCAAGTCTCCATCACAAAGCAAAGTACCTCAAGTGATGTAGTGTTGACGGCTCCGCTCTTTCTCAGAGTATGCTACGTTGACCTCGTTTTACAGTTGTGCGTCTGTATGTGAAGTCTGTGAGCACGTGTCCTTAAGACATGCGATGGATTCAAATATCGCAATATGGGGTTCGCTGGGAGATTTTCGACTCTTAGGATCACCCTGTCAGTTTATTCTGCAGTTGGAAAGCAGATTTTATCTACGTTTTCGTACATAATTCGAGCACATTGCGAAGAGCTGTTTGAAATATATCCTTGCTTCCTACTCTGCCAAGCGCAGGAGTGTTATGGACTGGCGAGAACCACGTAACGTAATTTCGATTTCCTCAGACTTAATTGTCCTCGGATCGCAGTAGCAAACCTTAAGCCGGTATGCACCACATGCATGGTAGGACAATGTCACAACTGATGCAATGTACACCAGTAGCGTCATGTGCTTCACAAGGAATGTTCTCGCTAAGTACACATCTCTAGCCAAGATTTTGTGGAATAAAGAACGCTAGCTTCATGTTTTCTGCGAAATTGTGCCACAGTATGCCAGCTTGTTGCTGGCCAAATCCCCATCCTTCCCGTACAATGAGCTCAATGTTTTACTGACGGGTGTGTATTTCATATTGTTTACCAATGAGAATATATTATTAGGGTAGGTATCCGTGTTTTTTATCATAACGTCGACTGCATGCTTCCTGCGTTGTAGATGTACAGCTGAGGATGTGATTTGATACTAGGAAACCGGTCGCACTCCTGTAAAAATTAAGAATAGTTCAGATGCAGTTGAAATCGGTTTATTTCTGAAAGATGGATTACTTTAGCTTCGGTCGTCCTCAACAAAAAACTATACAACAATGTGCTGAAAGCGTTCATTCAAAGAAGCGTATTTTGAGACTTTTCTCCTATTTGTATGTATTAGCTGCCGAACTACGAAACGAAAGGAAAAAATCAGGAGAATTTTGAATCCCACATGATGTTTCGTATCACACAATTTTACAATTGTACTCCCCTTCATTGTGTAAGTAATTACGAGCAGAGCGCTGCTTTTGATTCAAAGAAGAGCAGTATAGGTTTCGCGACAGTAGCAGTCTTCAAGGCGCAAGCGCAACTGACTAGGTCTTCACTAGAGTGCGTCGGATGTAATCGACATCCTGCCATCTATAAGTGGGACTCGCATCGTTTCCCTGAATCGCTTAATGGAATTGTGCTGAAACGGCCCTTTAATACCAAGATGACAAATTCCCTTCCCCACTCTCATCGGCTCCGGGCGCATGGTGACAGACTCGTCGTCGAGATGCTGTACACTGGACTCCCTCTACAACACACGTCGAAAAGAAGTCCTTAAGCTATGATATAGTTCTGAGAAGCAGATATGTTGGAGCCGCAAAGATGGAATTTATCACTGATAATAAACACTATGACAAAAAAAGAAATAAATAGACGACGCTCGACAAATGATTACAGTTTTACAAAAATTAGATGATTTATTCAAGAGAAGGAGCTTCATAAATTGATCAAGTCAATAACGCATTGGGCCATCTCTGGCCCTTAGGCAAGCGGTTATTTGCCTTGGCATTCATTGATGGAGTTACTGAATATTCTCCTGAGGGATATCGTACGAAATTCTGTCTAGTCGTCAGATCGTCAATATCGCGAGACGGTCGGAGGGCCCTGCCCATAATGCTCGAACCGCTCTCAGTTGGGGGAGAGATCTGGCGACCTTGCAGGACAAGGCAGGGTTTTTCAAGCAGGAAGACAAGCAGTAGAAAGTGAGGTGGGGCGGCACTATCTGCAGAGCACTCCAGTGAAGACATAGTCAGTTGCACATGCCCCTTGAAGACTGCTCAAAGTGCAACACAGAAACTAAAACAAGGATAGTAATGGCAAAAGAGGCATTTTGTAATAAAAGGAGAATTTTCTGCAGTGGTCTGGACAGGGAACTCAGGAAGAGACTCGTGAAATGTCTTGTATGGAGTGTTCTTCTATGTGGCGCTGAAACATGGACTTTGAGGAAGAAAGACAGAGAAAGGCTGGAGGCTTCTGAGATGAGAACATGGCGGAGGATGGAAAGAATAAGTTCGATGGACAAAGTAAAAAATGAAGAGGTACTGAGAAGAGTGGGAGAGAAAAGACAGTTACTAGATGTAATAATATGATGAAAAAGAAATTGCATTGGGCATATATTAAGAAAGAATGACGGACTGATAAAAACAGTTTTAGAAGGTTATGTAGAATGGAAAAGGAAGCGACGAAGGAAGAGATTTCAGATATTGGATGACGTGATGGACGGTACAAGAATACAGCAGCCTTAAGAAGGAAGCAATGGATCGCAGAAAATGGGGAGGCAAATGACCTGCTGATATAGCAGAAAACTGATGATGATATCTGCTGATTCGTAAGCCCAAGATGATTTACCATGAAGGACAACGCAGCATGCAGTAGAATATCATCGGCATACCGCTATACTGTAAGAGTGCTGTGGATGACAACCAAAGGGGTGCTGCTACTAAGGAAATTGCACCACAGGCCATCAGTCCCATGTGTCAGGCCGTATGGTGGGCTACCGCCATGTTGATCGGCTACTGCTGTCCAGGGCGCCTCCAGTCACGTCTTCCACCTGGAATCTAACTGAGTACAATTGTCTTTAGTGATGAGTCACGCATCGAACTGAGCTACTACGAGCAGCGTCCGGAGACGCCCTGGGAAGTGCTCTGATAGCAACCTGACTGACGCAGCCACAACTAATGATGGTCTGGGGCGCCATGTATTTTCATAGCAGGACATCTTTGGTTGTCACCCGCGGCGCCCTTACTGAACAGGGGAACGTCGGCGGTATACTGCGACCCGGTTTGTTGTCCTTCATGGCAAGCCATCCTGGCCCTACATTTGAACAATGTAGTACTCGTCCGCACACGTCGAGAGTATCTGCTCCTTGTTTTCGAGCTTGCCAAACCCTGCGTTTGCCACTACGGTAGCCAAATCTCTCACCGATTCAGAACGTTTGAAGCATTATGGGCAGGGTTCCCCATTTAGTTCGACATTCTCACGATCTAACGCGCCAACTGGACAGAATTTCGCACGATATCCCTCAGGAGAATATTCAGTAACTCTGTTAATGAATGCCAAGCCAAACAACTGCTTGCATAAGGGAGAGAGATGGATCAACACGTTATAGACTTGATCACTTTGTGAAACTATCTCTCTTGCATAAATCATCAAAATTTTCTGAAATTGCAATCGTTTGTTTGTCTGTACATGTACACAAAGAATGGTTCAAATGGCTCTGAGCACTATGGGACTTAACATCTGAGGTCATCAGTCCCCTAGACTTAGAACTACTTAAACCTAACTAATCTAAGGACATCACACACATCCATGCCCGAGGCAGGATTCGAAGCTGCGACCGTAGCAGCACCGCGGTTCCGGACTGAAGCGCCTAGAACCGCTCGGCCACAGACATGTACACAATATCTACCGATTTCCGTCCTATCGGGATAATTCCTTCGTGGTGCGTCGGTTTTTATTTATTTTGTAGTGTGATAACCAAGGCTACTCGAATCTAAACTCTAGAAGAATGGGGAAGTATATAAGTTTGTTCACAGTAACTTGATACTTTCCAGATACAAAAGTACGCTTTCATTGGTACTGAAGTAACGATATGAGAAGATTCCCGTACACAGCTGAAGACGTACGACAGTCTATTAGAAATATGGTCAGTCTGACCTAATTTAACACGTCAACTGCACCTTCTAGTGCAAAACACACTGCCTTTTCACGATGAACACCATACATGGTCATCCTTTTTGCTCGTTTCATTGTGCAAACGCATAACGAGATATTTCTTCAACAACGTGCACGTCCGATTTGCAAACAATACAACAGGATAAGTGGAAGTCAAACGGAAACAATATCTCCTAGTTAACTTCACAATGAGACGTCTGATGGTCTCAGGCCTTGACAGAGTTAATCAGGTAGAAGGCAAAATAAGCGTGAGAAAACTCTTCAGAAATAGTAAGAGTGTCATACAGCTGTAGTCACACCGAAAGAGAAAAGTAAAATATAGTGGTCAGTATAAATTACGAAGGAAAATTTTATAAAGTGCTGTGCAAGTGGAAGACATCGGTATATGTCCTTACGAATCATCAGAACACTTCCGTGTTCCCTAGAAGTTCTCGTTTCATCAGAATGAGAATTTTTTCTGATGCCTCATCCTCCTCCTCTTTCTCATCGCGTGTCAAATCAGAACTCTGAATCGTGTATTTACACTGTGCTTCAATATCACTTCAGCTAAATAGAAATATGGTTAACGATTCTAAACGTGTCATGCTTTCGAGAATGAGGCGTGTGTCTCGTATTGCGGTTTTACTCATCAACGACGAACTTAAACGTGGAAATTTGGCTGTTTCTTGTTCTCTCTTTTATTTCACATTCTTCACGTGAGATCACTGGTAAGCTGTTAAGTGAAAAACAGATTTTCTTCTGGGAAGGTCGAAGGGGGGAGCAGCGTGTTTGCACACTCAGCCGGCGGACGGGGTCACCACAGTTGAGGCAGAAGTCGTATCGAAGGTCAGCGCGCCCGACCGGGCCGCTAGTTAACTCCCGGCGCAAGGGGAGGGCTGGCGGGAATTAATTCCGGCTCGCAGACCGCTGGCCGCCGAGCGGAATCAACTCGAGACGGCGGAGAAGGAAACCACACAACTCCGAACGGCAAACCCGCCGCTACCCCTTCCAGTCGACAGCAACGGGCCTTGGAGCTTCGTTCCGGCGCTGGGGTCTACCTGCCAGCAATGCTGGTGCAGGTAAACTGAAAATTAATACTACACACGTATTAATTTATTCAGTGCGCCGTGATGCATCAATAAGAATTGCAGGGTATATAAAACAGAATTTCATACAACCTTGGTACGGATATCAGCGGCGACATGTCGTGGCATGGAGGCAAAGAAGCCTTGGTCGGTTGCTGGAAGGAGTTGCACTCTCAAGTCACTTGATTCCCGTAAATTCCATGGAGGGCGGCGTTGACCTTTGACACCACGTTCACTCACATCCCAGATGTGTTAGATCGGGTTCATATCTGGCGAGTTAGCGGGACAGCACATCAATTTGAACTCGCCATTGTCCTCTTCGAACCACTCAATCAGACTTCTGGCCTTGTAACATAGCGCATTATCTTGTGAAAAATGTTTCTTCTGTCAGGAAACAGTCACGGAGGGGTGTATAAGGTCTGCAACCAGTGTACGACACTCTGTGTTGTCATGGTGCCTTGCACGAGCTCCATTGGAACCATGGATGCCTACGTGAGCAAAATGGAGCCGCCAACAGCTTGTCTCCTTCCCGCAGTACATATGTCAAGGGGCTGTCCCCCTGTAAGTCGACGGATTCATGCCCTCATCGGCATGATGAAGGACGTATCGGGAGTCATCAGACCATGCAAATCTCTGCCACTGCGCCAACGTCGAGTGTCGATGATCACGTGACCTTTTCAGTCCTAGTTGACTATGTCGTGGTGTTTACATTGACATATTCACGATCGTTCGCTGCGGAGCACATCGTTAGGAGTGTTCGGTGCACTGTGTGTTCAGACACAGCTGCACTCTGCTCAGCATTAACGACTGGTGTTAGATCCGCCACAGTTAGTCACCTGTCCTGTTTGAAAATTGTGCCCAGCTTACGACGTTCGACGTCTGTAATAAGCGTCGGCCGGACAACCCCTCGACGTCCGTATGTGGTTTCCCTTAGTTTCGTCACGTGTTGAAGGCACTCACCACAGCAGTCCTCGAACACGAGGCAAGCAGTGCTGTTTCCGAAATGCTCATGCCGAGCCCCTGGGCGGTCACAATCCGCCTTTGGTCAAAGATCACGCAGCTTCGCCATTCTACACACGGGCAGCACGCTCACTGATACCGCATGCACAGTTCGTGTGTCTCACTAGCCGGCCGGAGTGGCCGTGCGGTTCTAGGCGCTACAGTCTGGAACAGAGCGACCGCTACGGTCGCAGGTTCGAATCCTGCCTCGGGCATGGATGTGTGTGATGTCCTTAGGTTACTTAGGTTTAAGTAGTTCTAAGTTCTAGGGGACTGATGAGCTCACAAGTTAAGTCGAATAGTGCTCAGAGCCATTTGAACCATTTGTCTCACTAGCCATCATTCCTGGCGAGATGACGCTGCTGTCTCGTTGACGAGTTTATATCGATAATAGGTTGGTGGTCATAATGTTCTGGCTGATCAGTGTAGACACAAACAACGGACAAAATATACAGATTATGAATGGTATAGAAGGTAAATACGCGATGAGGTCGAGAAAATGGGCACCTGACCATGCGCACTCGACGTTAGCGCAGTGGCAGAGCGTTTAATGGTCTGCAGAAACCTTATACATTCTTCATTATGCCGATGGGAGGGCGCCAATCCATCGTCTTCCAGGGCAACAGCTCCTTGTCACCTGCACTCCGGGACCTAGACAAGCTGGTTGCGGCTCCATTGTGCTTTAAAGAATTTTCACGTGGACTTGCTAGGTGCAGTAGAGCCCAGGAAAGTCAGTACTTAACACTGCAGACCCCTTCATGACGATCATGTTTCTCAACGGCAGTGGCTTCTTTCAACAAGATGACGCACCATTTCATAAGGTCAGAAGTGTGATTGAGTGGTTCAGAGAACAACAGGCGAGTTCCAACTGATGTGCTGGTCCCCGAACTCGGCAGATATGAACCTGATCGAACACAACTGGTATGTGATTGAACGTGGCGTCAGAGTTCATCGCCGCGCTCCCCGGAATTTACAGGAGTCCTGTGACCTTTGTCTGCAGATGTGGTGCCATTTCTCACCTGCGACCTACCGAGGCCTCATAGCTTCCTTACCACGACGCTTCGCCCCTGTTATCCGTGCCAAAGGAAATACAGCCTGGAAAGTGAAGATCATCTTCGTACAGTCAGCGACGACAGAGAATGTGCAAACGTTGACGAGGAGGAAGCACAGGATGATAGGACATGCGTTAAGACGTCAGGAAACTACTTCCAACGTACTAGACAGCTCTGCAAAGTGTAGAATTATAGGAGAAGGCAGAGATGTAGATGTATCCAGCAAATAATTGAGAACTTTCGGTACAGATTCTGCTGCGATATGACGAGGTTGCCATCAAATCAGTCAGAACAATGATGACTCCAAAACAGAGGGGTCAATATGACTCTACGTTTACAAACGAACAATACTCAAGTAACAACCCATTTGATAACATACATTCCCAAGCATTTGTGGACTTTACTATGCAAGGAAATTAGAAACGCGCATTTTCAGTTGTGGAATTATTTTCGGCGAATTGGCTTCATGTAGAAGGTCTTTTACATAGACCCTTCAAAATAAAACCTTGTGTGCCAAATTCGGAGATCTGTGTGGCCAAAAGCAGAATACACAACCGTCATGGCCAGTACGACCCATCTGCGGATTGAAACATGTTGATTGAAAGGTGTGCGAACCTCCATACTCGAAGGAATGTGTGGAATTCGTATCAGGATGTGTCATCGGCCGTTACTCCATCGTGTCCAGGAACTGTTTCTACAAACACTTAACGCAGTGCTGGCATGACCCACTGTACATTATCGGTTAGTGCCCCTGTTGCTCAGTTACACAGGAAGGCTTTTCCGTACTCATATTTGACTGTTGTACCGGTTAACCTTAACACTTATATGAAAGACTGCCTTATCGCTAAAAACAAGCATACTGCAAATGTTACTTCCCCATGGCGTCTAGCATTGTAATTTTTACGTAGTGTTTCACTTTCTGTAAAATTTGAATAACACGCGGTTCATTTTGAGCTTCGTTTTGATAAACTGCTGAACCGCTGTTCGTCGTTTCTGTACCTTCGCAGTGCCTTCGTTCATCGATATCTGCGAACTACGCACAGAGGAAAGGCGAGTTCTTTCAACGTTTTGTGCGGGCACACGTGGTCAGCCAATACTTTCTCCTTTGTAAAGAAACCCTGTTTCTTCAAACTGCCGACGCCATCTGAGAATATTATTGGCATTTAGAGGTGTTTGTATCACTTCCAAAACCTTTTATGCACTGTGATCACAAAACGACGTTTGTTAAAATCCAAGACTCAGAATACTTCCGAGCGGTATCTTCCAGTTTCACTTATGAGACAGAAGTTTCTACTTATGGATCAACATGGATGTGTCAGCATACAATTGAAATAATGAACTTTCTTTTACTTTCTCTGCAATTATCACCGATCTGTCGCTATTGCTTATAACGCTGTATCCGTAATCCTAAACACTGAAATTGTAGCTGTGGTCTGCCACTGTAGAGAGAGAGAGTAACACAGGTGATAGTGCAAACTGACTCGGATGGAAATACATGACGTTGTCACGTTCTCCAGTCCGAAGACTGCTTTCATGCAGCACTACGCACAACTCTGTTTTGTGCGAGTATCTTCATCTCTGAATAGCTAACGCAAACTACGTTCATTTAAGCCTGGATACTGTAGTCAAGTAGATTTAACCTCCACGCTTTTCTTCATTACGAGACTGACGATTCCTTCACGCCTCAGCTTGTATCCTATCAACCGATCCCTTATTCTTGTCAAATTCCGTCACAATTTTCTTTTTTTCCAATTCGCTACAGTAACTTATCATTAGTTATTCGATGTGCAACTGTCACGTGAAACACCTCCGTTACAAGTACACAATTAACATAGACTTCTTCCTCAGGTACTGACGGGTACCGATCGACCGCCGTGTCATCCTCCTTCAATGGCGTCATTGTATATGGTATGGAGTCGCGAGCGGACAGCACACCGCTCTCTTGGCTGTTATCAGGTTTCGTGACCTGGAGCCTATATTAAACGGTCGATAAGCTCCTCAATTGCAATCTCGAAGCCAAATGGACCCTGTTCCAGTCCTCAGACCAATTAAAAATTCCTGGCAATACCGGAAATCGAACCCATGCCCTCCCCTTGGATGTTGAGTACATTGTAACATGTAAGGAGCTAAAGTAGTGTTTGAATTATGGTCGTCTTTTTGTTTCACATGTAGTCACATTCTGAGACTCAACCGTTACGTGGAGTGGCAATTGCAGATAGACGCATGGCACATTCCATTTTGGAAATCGTTAGGGAATTCAATATTCCGAAATCCACGGCGTCAAGAGTGTGCCGATGAAACTAAATTTCACGCATTACCTCTCACCACGGAGATGTCAGTGGGTTGACGGCCTTCACTTAACGACCGAGAACAGCGCCATTTACACATGTTGTGAGCGTTAACAGACAAGCAACACTACGCGAAATTACCGCATAAATAATTTTGGGACGTACGACGAACATCTCCATTAGCACAGAGCGGCGAAATTTGGTATTAATGGGCTATGCTAGCAGACGACTGATGCTAGTGCCTTTGCTAACAGCACATCGTCTGCAGCGTCTCTCCTGGGCTCGGATACTGAGGCCTGGTCAGAAGAGTCACAATTTCAACTGGTAGTAGCTGATGGTAGGGTTTAGTTTGGTGAAGAGCCCACGAAGCCATGGACCCATCTGTCAACAAGGCACTCTGCAAGATGGTGGAGGGCACATAATGGTGTAAACTGTGATTACATGGAATGTACTGGGTTCTCTGGTCCAACTCAATCGATCATTGACGGGTAATGGCTACATTTGGCTACTTGGAGACCGTTTGCAGCCATTCATGGACTTCATGTTCGCAGACAATGACGCACCATCTGACTGGGCCACAATTGTTCCGAATTGGTTTGAATGTTCGAGCGATCGATTTTGCCACCCGGATCTCCTGACATGAATCCCATTAAACATTTATGGGACATAATCGAGGGGCCAGTTCGTGCACCGGCAACACTTTCGGTCGTATATAGAAGCAGCACGGCTCAGTACCTCTGCAGGAGACATCGACCGACTGCAGCACTACGACGAGCAAAAGGAGGTCCGACACGATATTACGAGATATCCATTCCCAAATAACTGGAAGCTGTTTTAATGCTAAAGGTTTTCCTGCACAATATTAGGCTTGGTAATGTGTTGTGCTTTTAATGTTTCCATATATTTGTTGATTAGGAAATGAGACACTTAAAGTAGTAAAGGAGTTTTGCTATTTGGGGAGCAAAATAACTGATGATGGTCGAAGTAGAGAAGACATAAAATGTAGACTGGCAATGGCAAGGAAAGCGTTTCTGAAGAACAGAAATTTGTTAACATCGAGTATTGATTTAAGTGTCAGGGAGTCGTTTCTAAAAGTATTTGTATGGAGTGTAGCCATGTATGGAAGTGAAACATGGACAATAAATAGTTTGGACAAGAAGAGACTAGAAGCTTTCTAAATGTGGTGCTACAGAAGAATGTTGAAGATTAGGTGGGTAAATCACGTAACTAATGAGGAGGTATTGAATAGGATTGGGGAGAAGAGTAGTTTGTGGCACAACTTGACTAGAAGAAGGGATCGGTTGGTAGGACATGTCCTGAGCCGTCAAGGGATCACAAATTTAGCATTGGAGGGCAGCGTGGAGGGAAAAAATATTAGAGGGAGACCAAGAGGTGAATACACTAAGCAGATTCAGAAGGATGTAGGTTGCGGTAGGTACTGGGAGATGAAGGAGCTTGCACAGTATAGATTACTATGGAGAGCTGCATCAAACCAGTCTCAGGACTGAAGACCACAACAACAACATATTTGTTCAACCCATGTATACCATACTCAAGCCCATGGCTGCCCTTAATATCACATAACTGTTTTACGCAGTCTATACGTATCCCCACAAATTCCCTGCAAGTCGCTGCACACAGCATGGCGAAGGAGACTTGTTAGCTAAATTAGGGATGTCATGTACTACATTGTTCGGATATGAAGTGAGGAAAAAATGGTTTGCAAATACCCTACTGCATAAACTATTATGCCCTAATTTGTTCCCTTCAGCCCAATGCTTGGTATACAACAATAGGCACAGTCTCCAACAGTGCCCAGCATTGGTTTCGCGACAACAGCGTAGTCTTTCCTACAGTCATAACCACTAAATATTTCTGAGCACAAGCATTGCACTTCAGTATGGGGCCACCGACTTTCTACCACCCTAGCAACACGTTTGTCCTTTCTTTCGATGCCTGCTGTTACACCAACTTCGTAATGCTCCAAATGCTGCAGTAGTACTCTACAGCTGGGAGAACTTGCTTCATGTTGTACTCCGGTACTAAATTAACTGGGGACGTTAGACCAAGCCAGGAGACCAAATGTAGAATTGCACAAGCTGAAACGGTATTCGACAGCAAGAAGTATAACCTAACGACATTGTGAAATATTAGTCGGAACATCAGGATGCAGTATGTGGAAAACGTAGGCGTGACCAACCTTTTAAACCCAGTCGTCCACATCTACCGACCACACATATCATAAAGCGAGGTAATACTGCATTGCTATCCAATCCTGAGCTACGTTTCAAAATTTAAAGTCTCTAGTTCATCAGGAAATTGGTTTAAAATCAATTGTAAAATTTGTACAAAACAGAGGACGAGAAAGCAACGTCATGAAAACATGTTAAAATTCCTGGGAAGAATACACCACAAAGGCCAAGAATTCAGTACATCGGGACAGATAAGACCTCAAACTGACAACATATTCTGAAACCAAGAGGCTTGCGAAACATACAGATAACGGAAGGACGAAAAACTCCGTTGACCAATCTACGGTTCAGCCATCCTCATTTAGGTTCAAGCAAATAGCGGAATGGGTCCTTGGCACTTCTAACTTCCTTTCCTATCCTTCTCTTATCCCACTGGACCAAAATGACCTTGCTGTGACGCCCCTCCCTGAAATCAACCAATCTACGGATTGAGGTCAAAAGATGAAGAAGGCTCTAGATAGATGTTTCCTTTACTGATACGGGGAATTTTCCTAGAATATTTCCCGCAACTCTATATCTTCTATCCTGCTTCCAAACTACAAATTTTCGCGGTTGTCCCTAACCAATTCGCTCTGTTGAATTACGGTTAACTATTTTAATAATGTATCACGCTGCAGAAGCTAACCACTATGTAATCGGAGACTACCGCGTTCTTTCTCTTTGTAATGCGCATTAACCATATATGAGAAGAGAACTGCCTTTCAATACAGCAAGCGAGAAAAAATTCCAAATCGTTCTGCATTTCAGAATGAGATTTTCACTCTGCAGTGGAGTGTGCGCTGACATGAAACTTCCTGGCAGATTAAAACTGTGTGCCGGGCCGAGACTCCTGGTTCGCAGGAGAACTTCTGTAAAGTTGGGAAGGTAGGAGACGAGATACTGGCAGAAGTAAGGCTGTGAGGACGGGGCGGGAGTCGTGCTTGGGGAGCTCTGTTGGTAGAGCACTTGCCCGCGAAAGGCAGAGGTCCCGAGTTCGAGTCTCGGTCTGGCACACAGTTTTAATCTGCCAGGAAGTTTCGTTCTGCATTTGCTTGCTATCTTCAAGCAACGATAATGCTGTCGTGTCCTAGCATAGGATACAAGGAAGACGAGGTTTTGAGCTCACTCTGCAATTTCTGATCGGTGAAGAGCGAATGCACGAAGACAAAATTCCAGTGGAGGCACGTTGATGGCTCAGCGCCAAATATTGTCACACGGCATCTTGTAGAGGCGTGGGCTTTGGGATTCGACAAGATGCTTGTAACGAAAGACTAATGGAATTGAGGGGTCTGAGTAACAGTATTTACTAGCAATCAGAGTGACTACTACACTGAAGGATAATTCTAAACTTGAGAATAGAAAAAGGAAATAATTAGTTGCACAACCGAAGTCAGTGTCTGAAGCCACGAGGTTGGGTGCTAACGGAAATAGCAAACGGTAGCAGCACGTGAAGTACAAACATTAGAGCAGCACTCCAAGCGAGAAAAACAGACATGTTGCAGCCACGAGTGACACGGTGTCGACGCCCCAACGATCTGACTGTGGACTACCTCAGAAAACAAAAACATGGGTTTTTAAGGAATCGTGGCTGCGCACTATTTCTCCGTTGCTATAGTCGACCCACCAATCCACCGGAAGTTTGCAAGCTTCGGCCAATCAGACGAGTCGTTCTGAACGTCCACGGCCTCTGGCCAATCACGATTAGATGCCTCCCCTTCTCCTACTCGGTAGGTAGGGATGCTCCTGGCTTTTACATTAACAGACTCCAAGTTTGGCAGCAACAGAATTCAGCTGAAAGGTAAACGTCACTGCCACTTCTATTATGGCCAGCAACAGCAGTGTCTGACGTCACCTGGATTCGCCCTCCGTGTTTCTGTGGGAGGGGACTGCTTTAATAGCAATCTAACCTGTGTAAACCCACTGACGTTGCAGTTCTCAGGAGAAAGTATCGAGCTTGCTGCCTCTGCTAAGACGTGCCTGTTCGTGGCGATCATCTACTGTGATACATTATGTGACCAAAAGTATCCGGATACCTCCAAAATCATACGTTTTTCATATTAGGTGCATTGTGCTGCCACCTACTGCCAGGAACTCCGTATCAGCGACCTCAGTAGTAATTAGACATCGTGATACAACAGAATGGGGCGCTCCGCGGAACTCACAGGCTTCGAACGTAGTCAGGTGATTGGGTGTCACTTGTGTCATACGCCTGTACGCGAGATTCCCACATTCTTACACAACCCTTGCTCCACTGTTTCCGATGTGACAGTGAAGTGGAAACGTGAAGGGCCGAACTAGTCTGTTGACTGACAGAGACCGCAGACAGTTGAAGAGGGGCGTAATGTGTAATAGGCAGACATCTTCCCAGACCATCACACACGAATTCCAGACTGCATCAAGATCCACTGTAAGTAATATGACAGTTGGGCGGGAGCCGACAAAACTTGGATTTCATGGTCGAGCAGCTGCTCATAAGCCACACATCACGCCGGTAGATGCCAAATGACGCCTCGATGGTATAAGGAGCGTAAACATTGGACTATTGAACAGTGGAAAAACGTTGTGTGGAATAATCACGGTAGACGGTGTGGCGATCCGATGGCAGGGTGTGGGTATGGCGAATGCCCGGTGAAAGTCATCTCCCAGCGTGTGTGATGCCGACAGTAAAATTCGGAGGCAGTGGTGTTTTGGTGTGGCCGTGTTTTTCATGGAGGGGGCTTGCGCCACTTGTTGTCTTGCGTGGCACTATCGCAGCACAGCCTAATTTCATGTTTTAAGCACCTTCTTCCCACTGTTAAAGACCAATTCGGGGAAAGCGACTCCATCTTTAAACACGATCGAGAACCTGTTCATAATGCACGGCCTGCGGCGGAGTGGTTACACGACTATAGCACCCCTGTAATGGACCGGCCTGCACAGAGTCTTGACCTGAATGTCATAGAACATCTCTGGGATGTTTTGGAACGCCGACTTCGTGGCGGACATCACCGTCCGACATCGATACTTAAGCTCAGTAAAGAATGAGCTGCCATTCCGCAAGAAACCTTCCACCCCCTGACTGAACGTATGCCTGCGACAGTGGAAGCTGTCATCAAGGCCAAGGGTGGGCCAACACCATACTGAATTCCAGCATTACCGATGGAGGGCGCCACGAACTTGTAAGTCATTTTCAGGCAGGTGTCCGCATACTTTTGATCACATACTATACCTTAGCGTCTAGGCTGTGGATGGAGTTACCAGTTAACTCTCTGAAGCGAATCTTCTCCCCTGGGACAGCTGCCCAGAGAGTCTGCAATTCGCATGGCTGTAGTGTTACTATTTAGCTCTAGTAACCTAAACTCTAGCACTTTTGTCTGCTCTCTGCATTGCGTCTCTGATTTCATATCATGGGGTGGCGTTGATGGTGCCCAACAGCCTTAAGTGTAACATCGTACAAGTCATTAAGTCGTCAACATATGACAATGTGCTGCAGACAAGAAAAATAAAGGCCTTACTATAAGTCGCTGCGTAATATTCTGTGGAACTTTCTCCAGCAGAGTATATTATTTCATATTTTGGTTTCCACACTATCAGATATTTGTGGATATAGAATGTGTGAGCGCATTTTGGTTAATAGTCGACGATATGCCGTGGTGTCGGATGCCTTTTGGGATTACAGGGAAACAGAATCTACCTGTACACTTTCGTTTACAAGCATTTTAGCGGGATGTCTGTGTAATTAAAAGTGTCAATGAGTATTTGACAGAAACGGTGTTCCATGAACCCTTATCGATTCATTGTTTAATTTCAAACATACTCAAGTGATAACTAAAATACTGTCCCGTACATGTTTCGGAAATTTTGGAACACTGAGTTTACTTTTTTACCTGCATCTATCATTTAAAAGACGTCGAGTGCTAAGGAAGGGCAGGTATTTTTCACTGCCATGTCTTACTTCCCGTTTCTTCGAGACGAGCTTCTTTTCCAGAAGAAACTTCATAGTGTTCCAAGTTAGAGTATGCCCCTTGCGCCTGCAAAAATGGACCATGTGACACTGGCGACAAGTTCTATGCGTTCTACGAGCGTGTGTGCGGCGTTCAAACGAGACAGTATTGCTTGTGTAGGCCGCCTAGTAGTTTACAGGGTGCAATGAATTCTCATTCTTATTTCTCAATTTTTTGCACTCTATTTTTCGTCTGCGACATCTCAGTGAAATTCATTGTGGCAAGAGCTGGGTAGGCTCGACATTGCAGGAGCGCAGGAGGGCTTGTTTATTAGCGTAAAAAGCGCTCGCTGACGAAGTCCCTATGCACCACTTTTGAACAGCAATGAGGAGCATGGGAGAGAAACCACTTGTTGGCTACAGGACACTCTGGAGTGTCAGTTGAAGAAATGATATCCACACCCACACGCACCCACCCAACCTTACACCCACCCACACACCCACACACCCACACACCCACACACCCACACATCCACACACACACCCACACACACACACACCCACACACACACACACATATTCTCTCTCTCTCCCTCTCTCTCTCTCTCTCTCTCTCCACCTACCTATCTATCTACGTAGCTCCAGCCTATGGGTGGACATAGCATACACTCACTCCTCTCTGTCCTGTTCCGACTTCATGCCTATTCAAAAGTACTGCCTTCCATGCTGACCGTAACTGGATTGGGATTTCTACTACAGCGCGTCCAGTTGTATTCCGTAATTTTATTGAAATGAAACCATTTACTTTAAAAATAACATTCTACAAATACACGCATCCAGATTAGTCCTGACCACGTCCAATGCCGTATAAGTGACTACTTTACTGTTAATGCGGAACTTTTTTCATACTATCCAACAACACCAGATCATTCGATGGGAGATCGAAGATTCAAGCACAGGCATAAAGCTTAAATTCTGGGCCCACGCACAGTCAGTCGGTTTCACAGTAAATATTTATAGAGGTATTAAGAGACCTGGTGTGATATGAGGAGCGGAATGCGATCAATCCATTACATAACTTATCAGGTAAAGATTATGAGCTTGGAGGATAAATAATGAACGTCAGAGGAATAGCGTGGAAGTCAAATCAGTTCGGATGGGAGGTTTGAAAGAACATTGGCTGGGGGAATATAAGAAGAGGAAAAAGCGAATTAGAAACTGCAATTTCTGATCTTAATGGAATAAATAAACGAGCAGTAAGACGTGCATAACACGATAACTTGTGATAAATTAATGGTATAAATTAGTTGAGTCTAAACCAAAAACTCATTCGGAGATAGTGAGCTCAGAATTAGACTAAATGCGAGCATTCATCTGAAAGCACATAAACAAAACGTAGGTGAAACAGATTTACATTCTGGAACAGCATAAATATGAAGGTTAGTGGCAACGTCTTACACGTCACTGGATTTGTACGTGTTAACAAATGAAACGAAAGATGCTGAAAAATCTTAGACTGTATGCGTCGCTGGAACCCAGTCTTTTCCGACGTTTAGACATACGACGACTCATGAATACGCAATGTAGCATTCCTCACACGTAGGCTTCTCGAAAGAGTCTGACTCAGGTAAAGTGAATTGTGCTGCTAAACATCATTTCAAGGGCTGCCGTTAGGAATTCGATATGAAGTACATTTTCTCCGGTTGGGAGACTATTTTGGCTCGACCAGCTGTGCATTCCAAGACCCTCGCCTCCTGGTGTGAGTTCGCTCAGCCTGGTTTCCGCACGGACTGCAGCAGGGGGCAATCGCGCACTTCACCCCGCCTTGCCATGAAGTTTTTTCTCACGTCCCGTCCACCATGTTTACGTAGCTGTGGCGGCTGAAAACAGTTTGGCTACCGTTACGAAACATCATCGGACACTGCATATACGAAACCATTAATAATTAATAGCGTCTAACACGATTCACAGCTTTTTATTATTACAGGTCATTCCTCGCAAAAGAAAATTCCAACCATATGCTCACTGATATGCATAAACAAATTTAAAAAGGAATTTTGTACCATCCTCGTAGTTTTCAAAGCCCTCTGATGTTTTGAGTTTCTCATTGGAACAGTTTTCTCACAACTCCTTTGACGGCACGAATTAGCTGCTGAATGTCACCTTTGCAATGGACATTGAAATAACTTTACACTCTACATGTACACTTATCAGCCAATACATTATGACCACCTTTCTGATGGCCATTATGACCGCCTTTGGCATGGATAACAGCCACGACGCCCTCAGTCAAACTAAGATGTTGAGCGTTGTAACTGAACCCCTCTATCCCAACAAAACCATCCATGAACGTCTAACGTGTTGGTGCCGTCCGGCCCTGGAACAAGCTATCCTGCACTCTCTAAACAATTCAGTCTCATATATATATAAGACACAGCCCCTTTGGCTGTTCAGAGATGTCACTAAACCCGCCCAAAGTCGTAAACAACCATGCATGAACAGCGCCTATTAGACGGAGGCGGTCCGACAGTCGATCACTTCAGTCATCGGAAGAAGGAGGTACACGGCTCGTGTTGCCTGTAGTTCAACCATGCCGAGACGGTAAATACCGCGGTTCGATCGCACCCGTATTGTTACCTTGTGCCAAGAAGGGCTCTCAACAGGAGAAGTGTCCAGGCGTCTCGGAGTGCACCACAGCGATGTTTTTCGGACGTGGAGGAGATACAGAGAGACATGAACTGTCGATGACGTGACTCGCTCAGGTCACCCAAGGGCTACTACTGCAGTCCATGACCGCTACCTACGGATTATTGCTCGGAGGAACCCTGACAGCAACGCCACCATATTGAATAATGCTCTTCTTGCAGCCACAGTGCGTCGTGTTACGACTCAATCTGTGCGCAGTAGTCTGTATGATGCGCAACTTCACTCCCGACGTCTGTGGTGAGCTCCAGCTTCGCAACCACGACACCATACGGCACGGTACAGATGGGCCCAACAACATGCCGAATGGACCGCTCAGGATTGGCATCATATTCTCTTCACTGATGAGTGTCGCACATGCCTTCAACCAGACCATCGTCCGAGACTTGTTTGGAGGCAACCTGATCAGGCTGAAGGCCTTAGACACACTGTCTAGCGTGTGCAGCAAGGTGGAGATTCCCTGCTGTTTTGGGGTGGCATTACGTGAGGCGAACGTACGCCTCTGGTGGTCATGGAAGCTGCCGTAACGGCTGTACGATACGTGAACGTCATCCTGCCACCGATAGGGTAACCATATCGGCAGCATACTGGCGAGGCATTCGTCTTCATGGACGGCAATTCGCGCTGCCATCGTGCACATCTTGTGAATGACTTCCTTCAGAATAACGACGTCGCTCGACTAGAGTGGCCAACATGTTCTCCAAACATGAACCCTATCGAACATGCCTGGGCTAGATTGAAAAGGGCAGTTTATAGACGACGTGACCACCAACGACTCTGATGGATCCACGCCGAATAGCCGTTGAGGAGTGGGACAATCTTGACCAACTGTGCCTTCATGAACTTGTGGTTAGTATTTCACGACGAATACCGGCATGCATCAATGCAAGAGGACGTCCTACTGGGTATTAGAGGTGCCAGTGTGTACAGCAGTCTGGACCACCACCTCTGAAGGTCTCGCTGTATGGTGGTACAACTTGCAATGTGTGGTTTTCATGAGCAATAAAAAGGGCGGAAATGATGTTTATGTTGATATGTATTGCAATTTTCTGTACAGATTCCGGAACTCACGGAATCGAAGTGATGTAAAATTTGTGTTGATATGACTGCATTTTAATTCAGGGTATAAGCTATCTCCATTCGAAATTTCACCCAAATTCGTCCAGCCGTGTCAGCGTGGAGGAGTAGAAAACACACTCGCACTATCTTCCGCATTTATAAATATAAAGTGAAAACACGAATGCAGCATTTAATGCGGGGTGCGACGTTTAAAGGTAACTGTAAAATAACAGTGGCAAACACGGGTAGATACTGTCGAAAAAGACACAATTTATATTTGTTCATCAAAAGTACAACAACGAAGATTATATTAAATAGTATCCGATTTCCTGCAGCATCGTTAGATGTCCGAGAATATTTTATAGAAGAGCGGCTCGAGAGAAATATCGTTCTCAATAGTGTTTACTATAATCAGATAAGGGACGTAACTGAACACAAGTAATAAGACGGAAGGGGAAATAACGTGACATGACTGTTCGAGAAACGAATTGAGAAAGAACCGTGACTGAGAGAGGATAAGGGCGTTTTGTTTACTGTTTGGTGTGAGGAATATGACCATGTACGTTAGGCGTTTGAGAAACCAAGTATTTCAGAGTCCTCTCAAAAGCATCAGGAGACTGAATTGTGTGCAGAGTGGAGCGCAGCTTGTTCCATGGCCGGACGGCTGAACACGTTAGGAGGTTGCGTAGATGGGCCCAGGTACAACTCTAATGAGGCTATAGGCCGCAATTACGGTGAGATGACAGTACTTGATGTTTGGTGCAGTCGCCCGAAAAGACTGCATGTTGCGACTTCTGTGTTGTAGTGCTGTCGTTGGCCGCTCAAGTGTCGGCACGCGTCTCTGCTGACGCGTCTAGGGAAGCCGCAACAGTGTTCACCGCCCAGAAAACAGGTGGTGCTCCAGCAGCCGTCGCACCGTCAGTGGGAGCACTCGCCTTGCTTCAGACAGGCGCAATCCTTGACCCAAAATGTACGTGACAAGTCTGTGCGATCCTGCAGGTCTGGACGAACAAACGAGGTGCTGGTACATTAGGTCGTTGGAGAAGTATGGCGTTGAGCATGGCCCATGGCCCTCTTGAACCCATGGACTCCATATTCACATGTTTTAGTGCGATATCGACCAACATGGAACGCAGTATCGTAAAACGATGAACCACAGACTCTATAGACCTCGGCCCTACCAGTCTCCATTTCCGGCACATTTCGGCTTCTCAGACGATAATAATCACTATCTCCCCACAGACAAAAAACATTAATGTACGATTAGTGAATGAGAAACGCACTGCGTAACATTTTATGACATAGTGAATGTAGATTGTCTTCCTACTGGCTGCTTTGTACGGCTGAGATGAAATGCTAGTAATGTTCACGTCCAAGTATTTGACGTTTGTCGCATGCTCCATGCATGGTGTTACAACTTTAACAACTTACAGAGTATTTTGTAAGAGTTTAGGAAGAAAGTAGTATGAAAAATGATTTGTACCTGTCATCTGTTGCAGGTTTTTCTTCAGAGCATCTAGTGACACATTAGTGTCTGTTATTTTTGTTACAAAAATGTTTGTATTACAATTAGAACAGATTGACACATTGGACTTATATTTGGATTGCATCAAGTAAGAAGTTACGACAGTTTGCATTTGAAGCGTTTCTAAGATATTTGGATAAGTCACTTTTACAATTCATACATCATACAATCCATACATCAGCCCTGATAAAAGCATAACAGCAATAATAAATAAAAGACAACAATTTACTGTCAACTTTCTCAATATGACAGTTTGATAGTTATGTATAATGTAAGTTACTTCCGATTTTATTCATTCTAAGATGTTATTCTACTGTCTCATACATCTATAGGGCAAAAATGCCGTATAACACTCAATATACTCGAAATTGACGTCTGTCGCTAATACACTCCTGGAAATTGAAATAAGAACACCGTGAATTCATTGTCCCAGGAAGGGGAAACTTTATTGACACATTCCTGGGGTCAGATACATCACATGATCACACTGACAGAACCACAGGCACATAGACACAGGCAACAGAGCATGCACAATGTCGGCTCTAGTACAGTGTATATCCACCTTTCGCAGCAATGCAGGCTGCTATTCTCCCATGGAGACGATCGTAGAGATGCTGGATGTAGTCCTGTGGAACGGCTTGCCATGCCATTTCCACCTGGCGCCTCAGTTGGACCAGCGTTCGTGCCGGACGTGCAGACCGCGTGAGACGACGCTTCATCCAGTCCCAAACATGCTCAATGGGGGACAGATCCGGAGATCTTGCTGGCCAGGGTAGTTGACTTACACCTTCTAGAGCACGTTGGGTGGCACGGGATACATGCGGACGTGCATTGTCCTGTTGGAACAGCAAGTTCCCTTGCCGGTCTAGGAATGGTAGAACGATGGGTTCGATGACGGATGTACCGTGCACTATTCAGTGTCCCCTCGACGATCACCAGTGGTGTACGGCCAGTGTAGGAGATCGCTCCCCACACCATGATGCCGGGTGTTGGCCCTGTGTGCCTCGGTCGTATGCAGTCCTGATTGTGGCGCTCACCTGCACGGCGCCAAACACGCATACGACCATCATTGGCACCTAGGCAGAAGCGACTCTCATCGCTGAAGACGACACGTCTCCATTCGTCCCTCCATTCACGCCTGTCGCGACACCACTGGAGGCGGGCTGCACGATGTTGGGGAGTGAGCGGAAGACGGCCTAACGGTGTGCGGGACCGTAGCCCAGCTTCATGGAGACGGTTGCGAATGGTCCTCGCCGATACCCCAGGAGCAACAGTGTCCCTAATTTGCTGGGAAGTGGCGGTGCGGTCCCCTACGGCACTGCGTAGGATCCTACGGTCTTGGCGTGCATCCGTGCGTCGCTGCGGTCCGGTCCCAGGTCGACGGGCACGTGCACCTTCCGCCGACCACTGGCGACAACATCGATGTACTGTGGAGACCTCACGCCCCACGTGTTGAGCAATTCGGGGTACGTCCACCCGGCCTCCCGCATGCCCACTATACGCCCTCGCTCAAAGTCCGTCAACTGCACATACGGTTCACGTCCACGCTGTCGCGGCATGCTACCAGTGTTAAAGACTGCGATGGAGCTTCGTATGCCACGGCAAACTGGCTGACACTGACGGCGGCGGTGCACAAATGCTGCGCAGCTAGCGCCATTCGACGGCCAACACCGCGGTTCCTGGTGTGTCCGCTCTGCCGTGCATGTGATCATTGCTTGTACAGCCCTCTCGCAGTGTCCGGAGCAAGTATGGTGGGTCTTACACACCGGTGTCAATGTGTTCTTTTTTCCATTTCCAGGAGTGTATTTCAATGAGGTGCGCCTAGGGTTGGAAGTTACCAGGTTTAGGGCAGTCTAGGAGGTCGAACAAGCAATTGAAGTAGGCAAAGGAAGGGGAGGCGGTTCATGTTAATTGATGTTGGTGGCCGGTCATGGAAAGCAGACCCATAGGCTGTGCCTCCTAAGAAGGACGTACGTTCTGCTCGAGGTCTGGGTCACAACAGGGAGAAAAACTGTGTTCTGCACTGCAGTACGCTCCAGAGTGCACAAACGTGGCCTGTTTCCGACGTACCCTATTGTCTAAGACCCATGGCGTGAATTTGCTAGCAGTTTCAGCAGAGGGCTCAAGGCGTCTCTTGTCAGCAGCTTTAACTGGACAGAACTGCCTCGGTTCTGAGAGACAGGCAACCTGTCTCACGTAGCCACAGCCGAGGTTGCTCTGGGAGTAAAGTTGTAAAGATCTTACTGTGGGCTTTGAAATAAACTTTTTAAACCAATTCCGTAAAATATTCCTTTAATGGCTGCCACCTTGTACACATCTTAAAGGTAAAATACTGTCGGACAACTGTCTCTACCTGCACCGCTCTAAATTATATCATATGGTATACAAACGTAGAATTGAACATTTTATTAAAACTACTTTGGTGACCACCTGTACCCCGCAAAATAAATATTCTTCTTAACGAGACGTCGTTTCATGCTGAACGTAAGGACGTAATGAGAGAGTTACCAACTACTTGCAGTACACTCTGTCGACTCATTTGACATTGCAGTGCAATTTGGTACACACCTAAATGAAATAAAATTATTCGGTAACCATCCAAAGCACATGTTGTTGTTGTGGTCTTCAGTCCTGAGACTGGTTTGATGCAGCTCTCCATGCTACTCTATCCTGTGCAAGCTTCTTCATCTGCCAGTACCTACTGCAACCTACATCCTTCTGAATCTGCTTGGTGTATTCATCTCTTGGTCTCCCTCTACGATTTTTACCCTCCACACTGCCCTCCAAAGCACATATAAAAAACTTTATCCTTTTTTTTAAGCATGCTTTCAACCAGTCGACTGGAAGGCACCTTTGCAATTGTCCTTCGAAAGAACGATGAACAGATGTAATTACAGTGTATGAAATGGTAGAGCGTGCACTAGCGATTCGACGACACACATCGTCTGGTGTAATTGGGGCTGCTTCTATGAGTACTCGCCCCCCCCCCCCTCCCCGCCTCCCTTCTTAAGAAAGATATCGAACGTAGTCAAACCGTTGGACCTCGCAGGCCATTTGACAATGGAATTTCGACCTACCCACCGTCCACGAAAGTTCTCAACAGTATTTTCGCTGCAACACGGAAAGAGTGAGCTGGACAATCGCTATGTTGCGGCCACGTACACTGTCGAATATCCAGTGTTACCTCTTCTAGAAGAACCGGCACAACGTTCGTCAGAAAGTGTGCGCGCGGACGGCCGCTGTGACCGAGCGGTTCTAGGCGCTTCACTCCGCAACCGCGCTGCTGTTACCGTCGCAGGTTCGAATCCTGCCTTGGGCAGGGATGTGTGTGATGTCCTTAGGTTAGTTAGGTTTAAGTAGTTCTAAATCTAGGGGACTGATGACCTCAGATGTTAAGTTCCATAGTGCTTAGAGCCATTTGAACCATTTGGGTGCGTGGGAATGTCCACTTAGAGCGCCTGAAATGAAGTAAAGTCTCACAGTGTAATTTCCTATGATGCTGCACCATACGTGTACTGTCCACGGCGGTTGGTGTTGCGTCTAATGAAGCCAGTGTGGATTTTCGGCTACCAGTAGTGTGTGTTATGTAAGTTTACATTAGAGTGGTTAGTTGACGTTGCTTCATCGGTAAAGAGCACACGTCGGAAAAACGTAGGGTCGTTTCTCAGTTGCTGAAGGGAAACTAACAAAATTCCGTACTACGTTCGAAATGACGGTCTTAGAGTGCCTGATGTAGTGACAGATGATAAGGATGGGCAGACTATCGATGCAGGATGCGAATGGCACTCGTCCGGCTGATTCCACATTCCTTTCCAATATTCATTAGCTTCATGGTCAGAACGGCTTCTTCGTGTTCACTGTCGGTTGCAGGCTTCTTTCTCGTCCGCTTTTTGACATTCGAGTAGCCTGTCCGCACTAGCGTCTTCATAATTCGTGGAATTGCCTGGCACATCGGACATGGGTGATCCGGTAGACAGCCCTATACGGCAGTCCTGCTTTTGTGATATTTCTTTTACATTCAGAATATAAAAGTAGTAAATCCAGTTTGTCCTAATTGGTGTACATGTCTGCACGTGACGAATATTGAAGCAGAAATCAGCGGCCTGCAGTGCAGGCAGACAAGTATATCGTCAGAAGTGTTGACATTTGAACTGCTAATGTTGATTTCGGCCACCGTGCTCTCACATTCTAGGACATGTCTCGAATGTTTTTACGACAGTTTTCAACATCAACACGAACAAACGCTAAATCACCGTAAGCGCCTTCTCAAGAGCTATCGAATGCAGTTATAAAAAGTATACGGTTCCATATAAGAAAAACTACCAGCTTCAATACCTCCGTTAAAAATATTAACGAAACAAACAAATAGCTGCCCCTCGACGAACTAACATCTGCCGAAAACCGCGTTTAGATATGTGTAACATTTCAAGAAATAAAAGTGGTGTTACGTCTTACGTGACTCACACTGTTTGTATTTCATGGACAGTAGTATTAAGTTTACAGTTATTAGTAACTTTGGAAGCAGTATTAGAATGTGCAAGAAGACTATAACTTCACTTCACCAGCGACATTAGGAAAAAAAAACGAATAATGCTGAGCATCAATGCATGTTTTAACAATACCATAACTTGCAAAGTAAGTTAGAAATCAGATTAATAATGTTGCTCACGCAGCATATGTTCACTTTATCGAGCAACAACAAAGGTATTGACTATGGATGGTATAGTCAGAATGTAAAAAAGTCATTAATTTTGGCACTTATCTTCAATGGATCCCCATGTAGAATTCGTCGAAGTTGTTATGGCTCATCTTGTTGATTCTAGGGTGATTCCACTTTGACTGCTAGAAGGTCCGGATCTATATTTTAGCAAAATTTTAAGACCTAACAAATGCGTTTTTCAGGAAATTCTTAATGATCAAACAATCCCAGATCAGAACAATGGTATGGTAGAAATAATTTTTCACTTGGTGTTCACGATCCACATTTTTATTAAACTTCTTGTAAATTCACATATACTTCTTCTTAATTCTCACATTATCAAGAAAACAGTTTTGTATCAATCTTCATATATTTAATTTCCACCTTAACCGAACACAAGACTTGACTGTTCTTTTACAAAGCGAAATAACTGTGGTGTCACCGCCAGACACCACACTTGCTAGGTGGTAGCCTTTAAATCGGCCGCGGTCCATTAGTATACGTCGGACCCGCGTGTCGTCACTATCAGTGATCGCAGACCGAGCGCCGCCACACGGCAGGTCTAGAGAGATTTACTAGCACTCGCCCCAGTTCTACAGCCGACGTTCATAGCAGTGGTTCACTGACAAATTACGCTCTCATTTGCCGAGACGATAGTTAGCATAGCCTTCAGCTACGTCATTTGCTACGACCTAGCAAGGCGCCATTACCAATTTATATTGAGCTTCTTATTACTGTACCGTCAGACCGATGTTCTACAGTTATGGATTAAAGTTAAGTATTACATCAACTACGTACTTTATTTGCTACTAAAAATTCCCTTAACTTTCCAGACCTCACGCCAGTCTGCGTCGCGGTTCTAGGCGCGTAGTCCGGAACCGTGCGACTGCTACGGTCGCAGGTTCGAATCCTGCCTCGGGCATGGATGTGTGTGATGTCCTTAGGTTAGTTAGGTTTAAGTAGTTCTAAGTTCTAGGGGACTAATGACCACAGCAGTTGAGTCCCATAGTGCTCAGAGCCATTTGAACCATTTGAACCAGTCTGCGTGTAATTAAACGCGTGCATTTCGGCCTCCTCTAGCAACACGGTGTTGGCTCTTCTGCCAACACAGCAATAACAACTTAACTTCTGCAAAGTGAAACAAAGACTGCTCTGGGCGCATTCGAGCCAAAACGGTTATAAGTAAGTCAAAGATTATGACAGTCTCACAGAAATGAATACATACATGGACCATATCACTGTAATATATCGATACATCGGACTACCTATACATTAATAAAACCAAATGTGAATATTGTCACAAAAATATGTCTGTAACTTCGCAGAAAAGTAGTACGATATTACTGGTATCGAGAACTGGGGTTAGAGTGTCGTAATGGTCACGTAAATAAAGAACCGCTACAATTTGTAAATATTAAAGTGGTTGCGCTGTGCGTGTAAAGGAGGAAAATCGAGCCACTAGTTTCAGAGTAAAAGTAAGAGCACCTCTGCTCACACAGATCGGTCTCACTCGCTTCCAAGTTGGCGAGCAGTCAGCGAGGAGACCCAGCAGGCGGCTGTTTCGCTCCGTGCGGCTGAAGGAAACGAGCCGGTTGGCCAAATGACAGCGTAGCCTGCAATCTACGTAAGATGCATCGAACCTACGTACAGGCTGCTACTTGTGGGCGCGCGCGCATCCACGCAGCTTCCGAGCGGCTACGCAAGCGGCGGGGCCTTCTGCGCTGTAGCGCCCGACGTCTGTGGCAGCCTCGGCCAGTTCGCCCCCACTCGCTCGCTCACCGCTGGTCGGGCGTTCGGCGCGGCCGCCCCCGTGTGCGGCCAGTGGTCCCGCGCCTCTACTTGCTCCGTCACGCCGCGGCTATATTTACCGGCGTGGTGGAGGCTGGCGCCTCTGGAGACGGGGCCGTCGCCTCCGCGGCACCTGTCGCTGCGCGTCTCGGCATCGGCAGACGCTCCACCGCTGCCGACGAGCGCCACGTCCTCTCCCCGTCACAGCCTGGGCACGGCGCGCACACCGGATCTAACGCACACACGTCAGCTCGTCACGCTTTCATTGAAGCTTTGGTGGACATCTGCTCTAATGCCACAGACTTTGATTTGGCACAGGAGAACGCGATACACAGTTTTTAGTACATTACTCGACACATTGTGTTATTATATGACGACATTACACATTTATTACGCAAAAGTATTTCAAGTATTTGCTGACCATCTGTTTATTACTTAAGCGATGCAAGCAGCAGGTGCCTCTGCCTAACGCTACATTACCTTCAGGCGTATACACGATAACTTGCACGCTTTCGTCTTAGTTTTGAGCATCTGCTGTAATGCAACAGCCTTTGACGTAGTATGGAAGAATAAGACTGATTATCTAATTATACACTCAAGAGCCAAAGAAGCTGGTACAACTGCATAATATCGTTTAGGGCCCCGACGACCACGCAGAAGTGCCGCAACACAACGTGGCATGGACTCGACTACGTCTGAAGAATTGCTGGAAGGAAATGACACCATCAATCCTGCCAGGCTGTCCGTAAATCCGTAAGAGTACGAGCGGCTGGAGATGTCTTTTGAACAACAGGTTTCAAGGCATCAAAAATATGTTCAATAAATTTCCTTTAATTTACGTCTATGGTCACAACCGTTTTGTTAAAAGATTACCGGTTGCGGTCTATAATGACCATCATCAGATCTGTTTTATAGAAACTATGTCCTAATGTACTTTCTTTTTATAAAACAGATCTGATTATGCTCATTATAAACCGAAACCGGTAATCTGTTAACTAAAAGTTGTGGCCTTAGATGTAAATTAAAGGAAACATTGTATATACGTGTCACTATTTTTTTTCGCGACATTGTCGCAGCTTGTGAAAGATATGTTCATATCTGGGAGTTTGGTGGCCAACGAAAGTGTTTAAACTCAGAAGAGTGTTCTCTGAGCCACTCTGTAGTAATTCTGGAGGTGTGGGGTGTCGCACTGTCCTGCTGAAACTGACCAAGTCCGTCAGAATCCACAATGGACATGAATGCATGCAGGTGATCAGATAGGGTGCTTACGTACATGTCACCTGTCAGAGTTGTATCTAGACGTATCAGGGGTCTCACATAGTTCCAACTGCACGCGTCCCACACCGTTACACAGCCTCCATCAGCTTCAACAGTCCCCTGCTGACATGTAGGGTGCATGCATTCAGGAGGTTGTCTCCATACCCGTACACCTCCATCCGTTCGATACAATTCGAAACGGGACTCGTCCGACCACGCAACATGTTTCGAGTCATCAACAGTATAATATCGGTGTTGGCGGGCCCAGGCGAGGAGTAAAGTTTTGTCTCGAGTAGTCATCAACGGTACACAAGTGGTCCTTTGGCTCCGAAAGCCCATGATTCGCTTTTTGATGGCCCCGCATTGAAATCTGCAGGAATTTGCCGAAGGCTTCCACTTCCGCCACGTTGAACGATTCTCTTCATTAGTCGTTGGCCCCATTCCAGCAGGCTCTTTTTCAGGCCCCAGTGACGTCGGAGATCTTATGTTTTACGGGATTACTGATATTCACGGTACACTCGTGAAATGATCGTACGGGAAAATCCCTAGTTCATCGCTACCTCGGAGATGCTATGTCCCAGCGCACATGTGCCGACTATAACACCACGTTCAAACTCACTTAAATCTTGATACGCTCCCACTGTAGCAGCAGTAACCGATCCAACAACTGCGGCAGACACTTGTTGACTTATATAGGCATAGCCGACCGCAACGCCGTATTCAACCTGTTTACGTAGCTCTGTACTTCAGTACGCATGCCTATACCAGTATCTTCGGCGCTTCAATGTATGACTACAGTACACATTTATTACTCAAAATTACTTCAGATATTTGACGATTGTCTGTTTATTAATCATGCAAAGTGAGCCCCATCTACTCTGGTACTGTGGCAGACATACCTGCCAATCTTGAGTTATTGTTCGAGTCACGCCAGAACATGCTCCGCATATTGTGCCTAAATGCGCATTTCCTTGAAGTGCCAAAGAAAGCACATTCTAAAGCTAACGGAAAAGTGCATTGTGTTTAGACGGTTCACAATGCGACAACAGCACAGCACGCAGAGAAAATCCTGTCACTCATCGGGCGCTCAAAAGATATCAGCAACTGCTTTCTCTGCGATAACACGAAAAGAAAAAGGCTGCTATCTACATGAGTAGCCATTAATTGAAACTTAAGTGCCTGGCAGAGGGGTCATCTAACTGCCGTCGTTCTATTTGTCTACCGTTTTACTGTCAAGTACAACGCAGGAGAAACGATCACTTAAACCTTTCCGTGCGAGCGACAGTGGTTTCTTCCTTTTGAAGTGGGCATCAACAAAATATTTTCACATTCGCAGGAGGAAGTGCGTCTTTGAAATTAAAGAAAGCATCTCATCGCAATTAAAACACCCTTGTTTTAATGAGTGCCACCACAATTTGCGTATCATATTCGTGACACCTTGTCTCCTCTTCCGCGGTATTATGAGCTGCCTTTCTTTGAACTTTTTTCACTTCATCCGTCAGTCGTATCTGACATAGATCCGACGCCTCATAGCAGTACTCCAGAAGAGGTTGGTTAACTCGGTGTGTGTGTGGTGGTCGGGGGGGGGGGGGGGGGGGGGATGACGAACAGAGATGTCCATCGGATTAGGGAAGGACGGGGAAGGAAGTCGACCGTGCCCTTCAAAGGAACCATCCCGGCATTTGTCTGAAGCTATTTAGGGAAATCATGCAAAACCTATACGCGCGTTGGAGCGTCGTCCTCCCGAATGCGAGTCCAATGTGCTAACCACTGCGCCACCTCTTTCGATCCCAGAAAAGGACGGAGAAGCATACTGTAGGCGGTCCGCTTACTAAACTTGGTGTACCTCTAACATTCTGCGTGGTGTCTGTTTGTTCAATATCGTCTCTCCCTACCACTTTCGCGCAACGACGATCTGTGCGTGTTTTTTAGGGAATTGACTAGTTTGAACCTGGGACCTGTTGCTGGTAAGGAGACGCCAGACCACACATGACATGTAGAGCTCAGACGAGTTCAGTGAGACTAGCGATGATATAACCAAATACTTAATGATTTCAGCGTCAGATCCACTGCACTCCCTGTAAAAGAATCTTAATACTAACTAAATTTAGTGGAAGGTGTTCAAGGATCTCCTATTTTTAGTTAGCTTGTAAAATAACGTCGAAAAAGCAGTTAAGTTTATTCTACTCACAAAACATTGTTTATAGATTGCACTATTGATAAAAGGAAATGTTTTAATACAGGATGGTAAAAACCAACTGCGTTCAACAAAAATGTGAACGAATATTCCCTCAATGGGTTTCCAAGTTCTACAATGGATCGAAGGATGACCTATGCCATATCACATCTATAATCTAGGTTTAAATTAAGTTCCACGAAAGAGAAAACTATCAAAATGGTCTACAGTGACCCTCAATTATCTTTAATTACTTATCTAACTTGTCGCAAATTACAATGGCTGATGTGGCTTCTCAATAACTATATAACAGAAAAATCATCGCGTTTCAGATTTTTGCTTCAAGTGGCAAATGTGAACACCATGAGCTTTAATTGACGATCGACACTAGTATTACGCAAAAAGGGTGTGTAACAGATGAGATTTCTGCAGTTCTGAGTGAAGCTTTATGCGCTGTTATGCGGCATCGCGTGCGTTCATTACCTTGACGGTGTTCGTCAGGGGGCGGCGGGCAGCACAGCTCCGCTCACTTCGCCGTCTCGGAAGCAACTCCCTCCTAACTTCCCCTTATTACAATTTACCGAAGTTGGTTTAAAAAAACTATCTGGCGGTGTTGTCATCTGACCAATCAGGGTCTCAATGTTAACCTTCAGCTCTGCCTACAAAAATTCTGTCTATCCAACGAGAAACGTTATACTTTTCGTGGTGGGGCAATGTTTTTAAAGTTTGCAACGTAACAGAGACACGAAAAAGTCTCACGCTAAAACTTATAGCTGGTGTGGTCCTTTTAGTGTTATCGTAACATCTATACTGTTCTTCTGGAGGACTCTATCTTTTAACATGGGCTCGGGGGTGGTCCTGTCGGTTAGCTGGCGACGTGGGTGTCTGTCCCTTATCGTAGGGCCTTCTAGCTTAACACGGTTCTGCTCTCGGCTTCTGTTCTCGTTTCTCCCCTCGGAACTGCGTCTGTCTCACGGTGGGAAGGTATGACACGCATTTAGGCATTCTTGTGTTAGTCTGTGGTATTCCATTTGCTCACTCGTTACTCGTATTACTTTGGTTAATTTAATGTCACGATTTATTCGGAGCTCTGAGACATACTACTGGATTTGCTTATCATGTCAGGGTTTAAATGGAAGGTGTTGGATTTGCCTGACACCCTACGTACCTGCTAAGCGTTCTGTCAACAAATCGCAATGTTTAGTTTGCTTTCCCCGATAAATTTCCTGTTGAACGTACCAGTTTAAGTTGTTCGTATCTATAATTCCTATGTACTTATTGGTCGACACTTCTTCAATATTTCATCATAATAAATACGTAGCATAATAAAATTCCTCATATACGGTAGCATCATCTTATTGATCATAAACATACCTCAACAGCATAATACACATCGTCGTCGTAAAAATAACATCATAACACCTCACTCAATTCTCAAAAACGTCGTAGCTTTCTGCAATAATTTCAAAACCTAAAAAAAAAATTCTCTGCTCATTTAAATAGTGTCATCTACCTCAAACTTTAAAATCATGCTCCCTTACCAAATACATCATTCAAAGCTCTCATAGTATCACAATGGTTCCAAAAAAATATGAACAGTTCACAAAGTACAGACAATATACAATTTCATAAGTGTGAAGTTACCCAACTGTGTAAATGCGTAAACATGTGTCACTGATGTAGTAAAAAAAATGTTTATCTCTCAGTTAAATGATCAGATAGCTGTGTAATTTGTGTGTTAGAGAAATATGGTACCGATGTGTAAAGTTGTTTAAGC
Source organism: Schistocerca nitens (assembly GCF_023898315.1). Classification (NCBI taxonomy): domain Eukaryota; kingdom Metazoa; phylum Arthropoda; class Insecta; order Orthoptera; family Acrididae; genus Schistocerca; species Schistocerca nitens. The sequence continues at coordinate 479,548,714 of NC_064622.1, read as the reverse complement.
AAATACCATATTAGCTAGGGCTCCTTGTGCTTGCCAAACACATGGTACACAAAGTAAGCGTGTACCCCCCTGAGGATTAATGTAATTATACCGTCAGGTGTTACAGATTACAGCAATGGAATGAAATGTATCACGGAAAACATTTGTACCATTGTACTTCAAATATCTTTAAAAATAAATGATTTAAGTGCAAAATTAATCACTCAAATACGTGTCCTGTAGCGCTAAATGTGCGTCTTGCTGTAAGATAATTTCTGTGGAAGTGTCGTAGTTATTGTCCTCCGAAAGCTAAGTTCTGCAGAAGCCAATGTACTTACCTCATGATAAACAAAAGTGAACTGCTTTGCGTATAGATATCTTAGTTATTACGCTTATTGCCGTGATGAAGAAAGTACTGTGCTGTAACGTATTGTTGTGCTACGGAAAAGGCTGTCTCATTGTAGCTATAACACAAAAGTTACTACTAAAACATGTTTTACTTTCCAGAATAATACAGAAAAACTGTGCAGATATAAAACAGAAACACTGCAAAAGCAACATTGTAAATTGTCACTCATTAATAGCGTTGTGATAAAATCGTGTAGCTGTCACATAAACTAACCACTGTCTCATCTGGTATCTCACAGAAAGTTCTTTAAATCCAGAATGCATTTTCAAGTAAACCAAAATGTTGCATTGAAATCTCATTAGCACTACCAGTATATGTTCTAAGTATGTAAGCCTTATAGTCGTTACGTAATCGTGCAACTAACAAGCAACAATCTACACATACAATAACACTGTGATGTCTGTTCACTATAACAATGCATTCGTAATTTCTGTTTAAATAAGTTCTCTTGGTTCTTGATTGGATATTTAGCTTCAAACATTGTTGCATGGTAACAGTTTCTAAGTCTGACAATGCATACTAGAAATGTGAAGTGAAAAGTTTTATGGCAAAGACAAAGTTAAAAAGTAGATTATCTTTCAATAAACGGTTTTACATGTGAAATGTGGTGTAAACCGTTACTCTTCCTAGTACGCAGAGTTTCAACTTCAACTCTATTACCATGTGGTATACGTCGGATTCTGTAAGATCCATTGTAAACTAGAAAGAATTTGTGACTCAAGTGTTTCTTCTTGTGTGACAATGAATGAGCTTTAATGAGAACTTTCTGACCAATATATAATTTCTTTGCATTTTCTTTACCGTGTAGTTTTCTCCTTTTGTCTGCTGCAGATTTTATATTTTTAAGAGCCAAATCAATTATGTCTTTGTGTCGACGTTTACGTGTATTCGGGAAAGGTACAAGCTCTCTGATTCTGTTCGGTGGTTCTTCATTCTTCAGTACAAGAGTAAGTGGTAAAGCAGTGGAATCATGAAGCATTTCATTCAGCACATTTTGAAATAAGTGTAAATATCCGTCCCAATGCTGATGCTTTCTGTGACAATAAAGTCTGCAAAACTTATTGGTTTCTTTCATAATCCGTTCTGACGGGTTACAATGTGGTGAGTACAATGAAATAAAAACAGGTTCGATTTTATGAATCCGAAGCATGCGTGACCAAACAGCAAATCTAAATTGCGGTCCGTTATCTGAAATGACTTTACTGACGTGTCCAACTTCACGTAAGAAAGTTTTAACAAAGGCGTTGGATACAGACCGTCCAGTGGCTTTACGTTACGGTGTGAAAGAAACAAATTTTGAAGTAAGTTCAACAGCGACTAGAACGTACGAAAATCCATTAGATGTTCTGACAAGCGGTCCCAAGAGATCAACAGCAGCAAATTCTTTTAATTTAGAAGGAATAATAGGAAACAACGGAGCACGATGTGAGATAGTAGATGGTTTCGCCTTTTGACAAAGTTTACAAATAGACAAGACTCTTCGAATTCTCTTTTCCATATTGTTAAAATAACACGTCGTTCGAAGCATATGATAACATTTTCGTGGACCAAAATGTGCGTAGCTGAAATGAATGTACCAAATGAGCTTATTAACAAAATTGTCTGGAATGCAAAGTACCCACAGCTTGTCATCATTGGTGCAGCGTTTGAAGAGTATGTTGTTTCTAACCAGGTAATAATGCCGAATCTGAGTGTGTATCTTTTCATGCCATTTACTTTTGATGTCTTTCCAAATCGGATCTTTATCTTGTTCATGAGCAATGTCCTTTAAAGATGTGGTGATGAAGTTTTCAAAGGCGACTTTCTGAATGTAAAGAATACTGAAATTTTTCTCGAGGTTGCCTTCTGTGTTACTTTTCTCAAGCCCAGCCCGTGCGCGTGACAGTGCGTCCGCAACAATGTTCTCCTTGCCGGGAATGTACACTATTGTGAAGTGGAATTCTTGCAGAAACAATGCCCAACGTTTTAACCTGTCATGATTTAATTTGGAAGACATAAGAAATTGTAATGGACGATGATCACTGTATACTTTTACGTGCTTACCAGAAAGAAAGAAACGGAATTTGTTAAATGCCCAAACGATAGCTAAAGCTTGTAATTCAGTAACGTAATAATTTTTTTCAGATTTTGTTAGCACTCGGCTAGCAAAAGCAATGGTTTTCTGAACAGTAGTGTCATTTTCTGTGGCTTCTTGGAATAAATGGGCACCAAGACCGACTTTAGAAGAATCCGTGCTAAGGCAGAAATATTGTGACAGATCTGGATGAGCTAGTATTGGCGCGTTAAGTAGCGATTCTTTCAAAGAATTGAATTCCAACTGTGCTTGTTCGTCCCAGTTCCAAATAGTATTTTTTCCAGTGAGAGAACAAAGTTTTGGTGTAACAAGAATTTGCATATTCAGAAAACGACGGTAAAAATTTACGAGACCTAGAAAACTGCGGACTTGTTTTTTTGTGGATGGAACTGGAATGGCTCTGATTGCTTCTAACTTTTCAGGATCCGGCTAAATGCCTTCAGAAGAAATAATATGTCCCAAAAAGCTCACCTTTGTCCTACCGAATTCAGACTTTTCCAAGTTAACTGTAATTCCAGATTCTGCAAAAATATGTAACACGCTGTTGAGGATGCGATTGTGTTATTCCCATGAGGCTTATGCTATCAGAATATCGTCCACATATAAGGTGATGTGACGTTTTAAGAACTCAGGTAATACGGAATTTAGCCCGCGAATGAATGCTGCCGAAGAAATGTTCAAACGAAAAGGAAGTTTCCGAAACTGATAACAAACGCCGAAACAAAGGAAAGCTGTGTATTTTCTACATTCTGGATGAAGTTCGATCTGATAAAAGCTGGATCTGAGATCAATGGAAGACAACACTTTTACACCATTAAAATTTTGAAGAAGTTCTTCCAACGTTTGCGGTCTGTCTGTTTCAAGAATAATGATAGTATTGATTTGTCCCGAATCTAAGACAAGCCTGATCGATCCATTTTTCTTCTCAACAACATGTAATGGATTGTTGTATGAGCTTACTGCAGGCTCAATAATGCCCTCGTCAAGCATAGATTGTATTTCTGTTGTAACACGGTCCCTATAATGTGCTGGAATTACGTATGGTCTAACACAAAATATAGTATGCTCATGAACACGAAATTGGTATTGAAATCCATTGATTGTTCCTGTTTTGTGAGTAAACACTGTGGAACGTGCTTGTAAAATTTCAAAAAGGTCCTGCCTATCAGTGTCATTACAATTCTCAATTGTTTGAATTTTATTCTGAATTAACTCATTAGTTTCAAATATGCCGTCGATATCATCCCTGTCAGTACTTGCAGAGTGATTGTTAGTGTCTAGTTCCGTAGAAAATTCCGAACTGTTGTCTAACAGAAGGTAAAGCCTGTTGTGGCGTAACAAGCTAGTCACGCCACACTGAGGAGGAAGCCGAAAGGCACGCGTACACACACGCCGACTGGCGTCAAGTCTGGAACAGGATACGTATTGAATACTATGAAGAAAATACGTATCTTTGGAATATACTTAACTTTTAATCAATCCTTGTGATACATCTCTCTTGACTATACAAATGAGACTCGTAAGATACATGCACTGTGACAATTGGCGCCTTGCTAAGTCGTAGCCATTAACTTAGCTGAAGGCTATTCTAACTGTCTCTCGGCAAATGAGAGCAAAGGCTTCGTCCGTATAGTCGCTAGCAACGTCGCCGTATAACTGGGGCGAGTTCTCGTACGTCTCTCGAGACCTGCCGTGTGGTGGCGCTCGGTCTGCGATCACACAGTGGCGACACGCGGGTCCGACATGTACTAATGGACCGCGGCCGATTTAAGCTACCACCTAGCAAGTATGGTGTCTGGCAGTAACACCACAAAGCCGATTAATTTCCTCGTCATGGTTTGAGAGTCAATCTTCAAATTTCAAAGCTATTGACCTTCTTTCTCTAAACTTATTTCAGCATGGTGAAAGTTTAAGATTACCTTGTATTCATTCAAAAAGTCTACTCCCAATATAATTTCCGTCGACAATAATGGAACAATAAGAAAGTTCATAGAGAAGCTGTGGCTTTGACAAAAGAATTCTAAGTTGGTTAGTTGGCGTACATCTACACTTTTTCCAATCTTACGTAACGGAAGTGTGGGACAATCGTTCGATTTGTTGCATTTGCTAAAAGCTGTTTCACTAATTACTGAAATGAGACTGCCAGAGTCAAGTACTGCCGTAAATTTTACGTCATTTACAGTAATGTGAATCACAGGATATGCAATGTTGTTATGTTTTACGTCGTGCTCCTGGAGTAAGATGTCCCTAATGTCTTCCATTTTTACGTAATTACTAGCTTCGGAAGCTGCGTCGTCAGTTTCATAAGTACGTTTTGTGGCTGCCAGCGGTATGAGTCATTGCCTATTGTGTCTTTGTTGGCGCGCGTCGTTATTGGGATTAGGAGACCTAACTTCTGAAAATTCACCTTGTCGAGTGGGCCCTGCTCTGTTTGAATCCCGCCAGTTCTGATGCAATTCAGGTCTGTCGTTACGATCATATCGTCTGTCGTCATGTCGGTAGATTCCATTGTTTCTTTCTTGTCGGTCACGTGGTGGAGAATTTCTCCCTGAATCGTAACTGCGCGCTGGACCGTTGCGTCTAAAGTTATTCTGTCTCCCTTAATAATTATTATTTTGGTTCCCAAATTGTCTGTTTCTCTGATTGTCTCTGTGATAGTTACTACCGTGGAGAGGTGATCTTTCCCTGAAATTATTACTACTCTTCCAACGGTTGTCATACGGGTGATGTCTGTTTTGGTCACGATTTGTGTTGTGGGAATAGCCTTGTCGTGTCCAGTTATTATTTCTTTCATCGTGGAATTGGGACGGATGTGACCTGTAATTATTGTGTTCCTGTTTTCACGTTCCGCGATTGTCAGTGTCAATTTATAATTCTTGTAAGAGTCCCTGAAAAGCTTCAATGTCGTCTTTGCAACGTCCGGCCAAAATAATATGTCGTAAATGTCCAAGTAATTTCATTAAGCAAATGCGAAAGAGTTCTGAGGGGTTGTATGGGTTTGACAGGTACTGATTCTTGTGCAACATGTCTTCAAAATATTTCACAAGACTGGAAAATTCAGATTGTTCGAAATGTTTCATCATTATGATGCTATGTTTTACTCGGTCTTGTGTAGCTTGAGACCAATATGCTGAGAGGAAGGCATGATAAAATTCTCCTTCACTGTGACAATGGTGAATGACCGATCGCATTCTTGCAGCTGGTTCATTCTCTAAATAGCCACACATAAATTCTAATCTGTGCTCTAATGACCAGTTGGGAGGACAACAATGAGAGAATTGATGGATCCACGCTTGTGGATGAATGCTGTTGCCAGAATTCTTAAATGTTTTAAATTTACGTGTAGTAATGAACAGCTTATAGTCAAAATCATCATGTCGGCGAGTAGCATATCGGTCATTGTTACGTCGTTTCGGCGGTTCCATTTCAAAATTCGGTGCACCTTGCCAATTTCTTTCATAATTTCCGAAATGTCCTGTGTTATTATTTTGTGGTTGTTCCGTATTTCTATGTCCCTCTTCCCGTACTGGAGCGCGAGTGTCCTCTGAAATATGTAATTCTTGTATTACTTGTGCCAACTTATCTTGTACTTCCCGGATTTCTCTTTTGTACTGTGTATTGATTTGATTTTGATTTTGTTTGAATTTTCTAATTTGTTCATACTCTTCGGTGTCTGTGAAGGCTACAGGTCTTGTGTCATTCAGATCATCAGCTACCTTTGTAGATAAGTTAGTGAACTGATCTGAAAGTTCGGCTACTTTATCCGATAGTGAAATTATTCCCTCTGTGTGTTTTTCTGAACCAAGTTTCAGAGTGTCCATTTGTGTTCAAATCGTATCTACTGTGTCCTTTAAGTTTTCCTGATTTTTTTGCAAGTTGCGTAACCGAATCGGTAGATGCAAATGAGTCAATTTTAGCTTGCAAGGTGTCGTGATTTTCATGAACAATAGTTTGCAGTTCTTTTATGGCTGCTTCGTGATTCTGTAATGCATTTTCATGACGCGAAAAAATAGGTTGGAAATGCTCACAAATTTGTGTTTTTACGTCATTACAGACTTTTTGACATTTCGATTCGATGTTATGTAACTCAGTAGTTAAATCTTCACGTGTTTGTTCAAGCGTGGTGTCTAACTTTTGAAGATTTTGTTCCATTGTGTCTAACTGTTGCTGTGTTTGTCTCTGGTGTTGTTCCATTGTGTCTAACTTTTGAAGCTTTTGCTGTGTTTGTCTCTGATTTTGTTCCACTGTGTCTAACTTTCGAAGATTTTGTTCGATTGTGTCTAACATTTGAAGCTTTTGCTGTGCTTGTCCCATTTGTTGTATTAATTTAACAATGCACTGGTGTCTGAAACATTTTCCTCAGTGTTTTTCGGCAGTGAATTTGCGCCGGCAACATTCACATTTTGACAAGCAGAAAATGTGTCTTGACTTACTTGAGAAAACGGTGAGGACGCAAAACCTGAATCTACAGTATTTACAAGATTGTGTCCTGTCATTTCGGATTCCTGAGGCGAGCTGTTGCCGACCGATCGATCGATAATGCTTCCCTGTTCACTAATTGTTTCACTGCCTACACCATTATTTGCAGCCCGCTCCATTTCCCTATGCACAATTACCAAATTACTACTTTGAACATTAGTTAATTCATTACTCGGCGGCGCTAATACACTGCTTTCGTCTTCACTGTCATGTCTCAGTTTACTTTGGAGCCTAGTATTACGTTTTTCACACGCCATTATTGTCGCAATATTTCACACGGCAACGCAGAAAAGCACAATTTGAAGAGCAAAATAAGAAAACACATTAACATAGCATTGAAAATAATATCTCGTTAATTGCAAGCGCAGCTGCGACATACTTGGTGCAAATCTACATGCATGCTACAACAACAATGAAAGACTGCAACTACAAAGGAGATTCTCTCTACAGTTACGCGCTAGCAATATACAGTAGCTACACTAATTACACAAACTACAAGAAAAAAATCAGAATATTCCAGTGAGGTATCCTCGGCTAAGGGTCGACATATGAAACGTCCCCTTAGAACAATTATACATGACTGTGTTTAAACTGACACACAATATTTTTTAGCGCAACGCAATCTGACTTTCAATAATCCCTACAAAAGAATGGCCCTGACTAACACTAACCTATATCTTTCACAAATCACTAACCTCACAAAAATCTTCGTTACTCGAACTACTGCAATACAGCGAGCGCCACTACTGCCAGCTAAATAAAAGATTCAAACTACGGAAGGCACTAACTACTGATAGGCATAGTTAGCAAATGAAAGATTTTAATTGAGAACAAACAATGTATTTACCTTAATGGTGTTGAGAAATCATAATATACATAGCAGTTCATGACATCCAGTCTTACAAATTTCAAAACTCCGCCATTTCTCTCCCCACATCCACCACTGCTGGCGGCTCACCTCCAACTGCGAAACGGTATGCGCTGTTAACAGCCAACTGCCCAACGCTACAATGGCAGACAACAATGCATACTAGCCACAGACTGCACACAGCACAGCCAGTGATTTTCATACAGAGCGCTATGTGGCGTTACCAATATAAAAACCTAAACAACCTACTTACACATCACACACATCGTTGCCCGAGGCAAGATTCGAACCTGCGACCGTAGCGGTCGCGCGATTCCAGACTGTAACGCCTAGAACCTCTCGGCCACAACGGCCGGCACTCATGTGGATGACACTTTATTATTTAGGATCAGTTGCCACTCCCCAAACCATACAGGTATCTTGTCCAAATTAGTTTTCAGTTGGTTCTGAACCTTACTACGTGCTAGACGATAATAACATGTACAAGCAATCTAAGAGGGCTGTTCACATTTCCTCTTAAATTGTTTACATTGATTAGGAACAGCAGAGGGTGTATAACACTTTATCGGGTAACGACAAGTATCACTTGTCTTGTTTGGTGTCTTTCATTCAGTTGCTACGAGCTGTGACTTTTCTGAAAACCACCAATCCAGTTGCACAATTGAGAGGCTACATACGCACGAATTTCTTTAGAAGTGGTTTATGAGGAACGAAGTTGTTGTGGGTGAAAGAAATGGATGAGCAGACATGGGGAGAGCGGAAGCTTGACACTTTTCCGGAGAAAACATCTTTTACCGGACGAATACTCGTTCGGAAATTAATTGACAGTCAGGAAAGATAATTGTCGATTCCTGCTGGACCATGTATGACAAAACTAACGAAGGTGGACGTTGTGATGAAAATAGTAGTTCCTTTGTCCGATAAGTTATCTGTTGTTCTAGGATTTCATGCTACTTTTGTTTAAGGTCTCAATCACGTGACTTGTTTAGAAGTATTGATGACTCAGAGTTTTATCCATTTTTTTTTAAATCCCTGAACTGTTGTAAGTGGCCTACAGTCTTTTAGCGTACATCACATTTCGTTTGCCTAGTTCAAATGGCTCTGAGCACTATGCGACTTAACTTCTGAGGTTATCAGTCGCCTAGAACTTAGAACTAATTAAACCTAACTAACCTAAGGACATCACACACATTCATGCCCGACGCAGGATTCGAACCTGCGACCGTAGCGTTTACCTAGTATATCACGTTTATTCCTGTTATGATAATCTTTACCTCTGATGTCAAAAAGACGCAGCTTCAGTTTGCATTAATGATTTAAAACACTCCCGTCTTCTTTGCAAGAAGTTTCCTACTGTCTCCTCAAAACCACTCAGTGGGTGCGCCGCGGTAGTTTTGTAGTGAACAGCTAAAGAATTCTTTGCCGAGTGGAAGTGCACATGGCAGCATTCGTATAACATGGTATGCGCTTTCACCCACGCGCGTAGAACTATCTGCGGTTCGGTGCAATTTTCAGCAGCGGGATAGGGGTAGTGAGTGTAGGCAGTCTGTGCAGCCCAGGCACTCTTGTGTGCTGGAAGGAATAGACTGTGTGTGTGGCTATTAACGCTACGTTCCTGCAAGGCGTGGATATGGCAGAGTATCACTTTTTTTACAACCTTTCGAACAACTGCGAGCGTGACACCACCAGTTGCGTGAAGGACATAGTTCTGACGGACTGAAGTACGCGATCATCCTAATAGTAAAAAGAGAGTGTCTCAAACTGAAGGACAGCGCAGTTCTCCTCACGCCCACTCCACTCCGTTGTAGACCTTCCTAATCGCTGACGACTATACAACACCACACAGCCAGCAGGAACGGGCTTCTACTGCTTTTTTGTGCGATTGTAAAATGTGTGGAAAAATTAACCATTTCATCAAGTGTGAGGTTAGCAGCGTGATACGGTTTCCGAACGCAAAAGAGTCAACGCTATCTAGCGAACGAGAGGCTATTTACAATTTGTACAGAAACCAGATGGCAGGTATAGGAATCGAGGGGCATGAAAAGGAAGCAGTGACCGAGAAGGGAGTGAGACACGGTTGTAGCCTTTCCCCTATGTTATTCAAGCAGTAAAGGAAACGAAAGAAAAATTTGGAGCAGGAATTAAAATCTAGGGAGAAGAAATAGAAACTTTGAGGTTTGCCGATAGAATCGGAATTCTGCCAGAGACAGCAAAGAACTTGGAAGAGCAGATGAATTGAACTGATAGTGTCTTGAAAGAAGGATACATGATGAACAGCAGAGAAAGCAAAAAAAGGATAATGGAATGTAGTCGCATTAAATCAGGAAATTGGATTAGGAAATGAGACCCTCAAAGTAGGTAGTAGATGAGTTTTTCTATTCTGGCAGCAAAATAGCTGATGATGGTCCAAGTATACACTAGTGCACGACACGTAGCGTTGCGGCACTTCTGCGTGCTCGCTGGGGTCCAACACGATATCAGGCAGGTGTGCCGCTTACTCTCTTTCAAATTCTGAAGGGGGCAGGGGTAAAATACAGGGAGTGAAAGGCTATTTACAATTTCTACAGAAACCAGATGGCAGTTATAAGAGTCGAGGGACATGAAGGGAAGGGAGTGAGACAGGGTTGTAGCCTCTCCCCGACGTTGTTCAGTCTGTACATTGAGCAAGCAGTAAAGGAAACAAAATAAAAATTCGGAGTAGGTATTAAAATCCATGGAGAAGAAATACAAACTTTAAGGTTCGCCGATGACATTGTAATTCTATCAGAGACAGCAAAGGACTTGGAAAAGCAGTTGAACGGAATGGACAGTGTCTTGAAAGGAGGGTATGAGACGAACATCTACAAAAGCAAAACGAGGATAACGGAATGTAGTCGAATTAAATCGGGTGATGCTGAGGGAATTAGATTAGTTTTGCTATTTGGGGAGCAAAATAACTGACGTGTGTCGAAGTGAAGAGGATGTAAAATGTAGACTGGCAATGGCAAGGAAAGCGTTTCTGAAGAAGAGAAATTTGTTAACATCGAGTATTGATTTAAGTGTCAGGAAGTCGTTTCTAAAAGTATTTGTATGGAGTGTAGCCATGTATGGAAGTGAAACATGGACGATTAATAGTTTAGACAAGAAGAGAATAGAAGCTTTCGAAATGTGGTGCTACAGAAGAATGCTGAAGATTTGATGGGTGGATCACATAACTAATGAGGAGGTACTGAATAGGGTTGGGGAGAAGAGGAGTTTGTGGCACAATTTGACCAGAAGAAGGGATCGCTTGGTAGGACATGTTCTGAGGCATCAAGGGATCACTAATTTGGTATTGGAGGGCACCGTGGAGGGTAAATATCGTAGAGGGATACCAAGAGATAAATACATTAAGCAGATTCAGAAGGATGTAGGCTGCAGTACGTACTGGGAGATGAAGAAGCTTGCACAGGATAGAGTAGCATGGAGAGCTGTATCAAACCAGTCTCAGGACTGAAGGCCACAACAACAACACCGGTTTCTTAGGCACTTCAATGTAAATGTAGGTGAAGAAAAGGGCAAAGTACGTTTCGCACGAGGAAGGCTCGAAGCTCGCAGAGGAACAGCTGAAACTTGGAATGACCCTCAAGATAAAATCGGGTACTCGAGTCGAAGCTGGAGAGGGCGATAGCGTCCGCAACCTCCGCACGCCGGCCCACTAAGTGGCCGCGTGTGACGTCAGCGAGGGCTGGATGATCGGCGACGGGAGCGTATTTCGGGAGCGGTCCGCGGCAGTGCGGCTTTAGGCTGCCCGCGGTTCACAGCGATCGCCGCTTCTCAGCAGCGGCGGCGGCTGCGTCTTCCTGCAGCCTTGCGTAATAGCTCTGAGGGATCGGAAGCCCGGCAATCAGCTAATGGAAAGCCGAAGCCGCCGGCAAAGGGGTCCGCCGCGCCGCAGTCTCCGGCCCTCGGCAAAAGCGGAACGATGCCGCGGTACGGAGACGTTTTCGCTTCGCGCCCCACGCCGCGCGGCGCCGTTATGACTAGACCGCAGACTTTTAGGTCAAGACCTATTCGTTTCCTGAGCTCTCAGTAGCAAATAAACTTGTGCACACAAGAAATTGCGACAGAAATCAATCAAGCTTTTACTAGCATCTCAAAAGCCAAAACGACAAACCAGTACGTATCGAAAATACATTATAGGCTCTACATAGTATACCGAAGGGACATACCATCTACATTTTGGAGGAATTAGAAATATATGCAGAAATAAAAATTATTCGAGCGATATCCTTAACGAACAAATCGATCTCAGAAGACAAACATTAACTAGAAAATTTTATTGACTTTTGGAAAACGAAAACGGATAAAAATCACAGTAAACAGAAAACCGAAAGGAGCCGTAGATACAAATCACAACAAAATTATGGTAGCAACGAAACACAACTTACATCACTGACTAGCAAAGACTGCAATGTAAAGATACGGCATCAACCAGAACAAATTGCCATTCAAGCTGTCAAAAGTATGTAGCACAATTATTCTGCACAAACAAAACTTGATTATAGCGATCTAACAACGAACAATCGGCAATTTATCGCTGATGCAACATGGGGATCTATGTAGATCAACTAGATGTAAGTATGTGCGCACACTGACCTTTCCGTACAACTTTTATTCACCGAATGTAACATCTATAGATTTACTTGAGGTTGGTTCTGTAGCCAAAACGAGCTTGGAGCAAAGGAGAATGATTACTAATTAAACTATTTTCCGCTTACCTGGAGTTATTCATTAGAAAATGACGAATTCTACTTATGCGTTTCTTGACTAATTAAATCTGTAACCGTTAATTTTGTAGCACCTACAACAGCCTATTCCGACGTTAACGCCTGGTTTTGTTTATTTTAGCTATAAAATCCGAAGAGTTACCTATTTCTTTAATGTAACATAAGACTCTTCTGTTTTCAAAAGATTAGAATTGATTACGAGAATCGAAGGTGGTAGGACTGTAGGTGGTATTCGGAAAAAGCAAATAAATAAATTTGTACTCACAGAATACAGGCCAGCTTCCTGTTTCCACCAAAAAAGATATACGTAGGCTCTGAAGTGACCTCAGATGAAACGAAGGGAAAAAAACGAAAAACACATACACAATGGGGTCTCGTTACTGAGCGAGGTAGCGCTATGTTTAGCACACTGGACTCGTATTCGGGATGACGGCGGTTCAAACCTGCGTCCGGCCATCCTGATTTAATTTTTCCGTGATTTCCCTAAATCGCTTTAGGCACATGCCAAAACCGTTTCTTGACATGGGAAATTTCCTTCTCCATCCTTCCCTAGCTCTTCGTCTGTAATGACCTTGTCCTCGACGGGACATTAAACACTAGTCGCCTCCATAAAGGCATCTCCTTGCTTATACGCAAACTCTCATTGTAGGAAACTGAGGCCATTGTTCAACTATTGGTTTCCACCCGCCAAACTAAACTAATATATAGGGCACCGATGAACTTATACAGTGTAACATGTTCGTTGTTAAAAATCTATTCCAGTTTTAGTGTGCGAATATTTCAACAGAACAAAATGCCTAAAACAGCTAGTTCAAAGTGTAGTACTATAAAACTATGCCTATCTCAGTTTCCGCAATATCCGACCGATGCATAAAACAATACTCTGCCGAACATGCAAAAAAGAGGTAACTTCTTATGTTTTTATGCTTCTTAGTTCATCGTGCCCTTTCGGAATTGCTAATCTCTCCACCGGGACCAGCCGCACAGTCCATGACTGCAGCGCCCCAGACCGCTCGGCTAATCCCGCGCGGCCCTTGCACAGACTTGCAGTGTGTAAAGTGTCTTGACCTTCGTGGAGCCAAGCACATCCTGACTGCTGTGGTACACAGGCTGTACACCAACCCGGCAAGTGAGTGTACTAATCCGGTCTGTGACATTTTTCACGTAACCGAGTTAGGTTACTGCGCTCACGTTGGGTAGGACGAAGATTCAGCCCCGCGTCCAGCCCGCTTGATTTAGGTTTTCCGTGATTACCCTAAATCGCTTCAGGCAAATGCCGGGATGGTTCCTTTCAAAGGGCACGGCCGACTTCCTTCCCCATCTTTCCCTAATCCGATGGAGCCGATGAGCTCGCTGTTTTGTGCCCTCCCCCAAACGAAGCAACCAACCTTCTCCCGTAAGGAAATTGGGCTGCTGGTAGCAGTAAGTCGACTTCTTACTCATTTCACTTCCTTTTGTTTGTTGCTACAGCTGTTTGGACCGATTTATGTTTGAAGCCATTGGCCACGAACGTTGTACGCAGCCTTATTACGGTCATGTGTTACTTTTTGAGCATCGCTTAAGCGCTGTGTACACATGACGAAAGAGCGGATGAGTTCTTCTGTCCTGGGTGCTGTTTGGATTGGATGTGAAAACGCCGAATCGCATGTTCGAATGTCAGTGTGAAGAAGTAAACATGGATGAGAAGCCGATAGCAACGCGCATACGAGAACATGAGCGGTTTATTCGTCTAGGGCAGCACAGCAGGTTTTCAGTGGCCAGGTACGAGCAACAAGACGTGACGCGGGCGCTCCCGAAGAAAACCCGCTTGCGTCCAGCAGGAGGGAAACAGGAGCTCACGTCTCATTCGCCGATGAGCACGAAACATAGCAACCAATGCAAAAAACTAGAGACAACAGCAGATCCCTCCCCACTCCCTCCACAGTAGTAACCCATTGTACTGAAGTTTCCGCTGCATCCGGCTCACGTAACCAGCCATAACAAAGTCCTTTTATTATTGTGAAGTAACGTTGTCTTCAGTGAGCAACAATGAGAAAATATACGCGACTCCATACGGCTAAAGTACGTCAGTGGACCCACAAGGATGCCGGTGTAACCGTGGCCGAAAAGTTTGCTTCTGCAGTTTGGTTTTTTACATTATGACGCGGTACAATACACAGGAAACTTCTATATCACCTACTCCAACATCCCTAAGCCCAATGAGGCATGGCTAATATTAGTGCCAACTACACATTTATGAGCAAAAACTTTTTACGTGTTAGAAGGTTCAGGGGGGCCTATTTGCGAGAATATTTCTTTACTGGAGAAAGTTAAACACAGAATTAATGAAGCGCCAAGAAATGTGTGAGGAAAAGTACGGGCAAAAATGAAAAAGTTTTGCAAAACAATCTGTGTTCAGCAGCGTACGTAATTAGCGAAAGAACCAGCTCCTCTGATTGCAGCATTCCTGTCCAACTTGCTTCTACTGGTCGATCCGGCGTTTATTAAATTTTATACTGAACATATTTCAGCATATGGCTATGTGTGTTTATCCAGTATTTTTATCTTGGAAAAGCTAAAAAGGTGTGGGATCAGTTCCAACATTACAGGAGTATAACATTTTTTGTCTTGCGTAATTACGTATATTTCCATTTCCCTTCTTTTCGATGAATAGTTATGTGGTTATATTCCAAAGTCGTGTATTTTAAATTATGTCTACATTTTCTGCATAATGCTTTTTAGGACCTGTTTTAGGTTTAGCGTAAGTGAGGTAAGTGTGGTAATGAAAACGTCTCTCGCAGACGCCTAAAATTAATTTTTTTTTTTTTTTGATACCCAGTAGTAGCCACACTTTCATCACAGTTTACTTCTTCTAAATAATCAAATCTCTGTCCTATCTTGTGATTTTTGTGCTGTGTGGATCCCAATCATACTATGGAGGTAATTGCATCTATACAAAATTGCATCGTAAGTTACAAACGGAAATACACCGTTCTGATGTTCAACAATAATATTCCTTGTGAACGCATTTGCGGCTTTTTAGGTCATCCTTAGCTGATCGGTGAACAGGCCTGATCTAAATAATCAAAAAAATGTTCAAATGTGTGTGAAATCTTATGGGACTTAACTGCTAAGGTCATCAGTCCCTAAGCTTACACACTACTTAACCTAAATTATCCTATGGACAAACACACAAACATGCCCGAGGGGGGACTCGAACCTTCGCCTGGACCAGCCGCACAGACCATGACTGCAGCGCCTGAGACCGCTAGGCTAAACCCGCGCGGCGGTCTAAATAATCATTCACTTTGTACTATAATGGATGACTTATTGTAGGCAGTGTGCAATCCACATACGGTACATCGGCGGCATTTTATTGTTATATCCACAGCCAAATCAATGAACACCAGTCACAGAATCTTAAGTCTCAAAGACACCTCCATTACTCACCTCCGCGCAATTAGCAGCAGCCACTTAATATTTTTCCAGTCGTAACATAATAGGTATGTTGTAGAGCATATCATTGTTCTCCAACCACAATTTCTTGACACCTTCCTTTGTTCTGCCTCTTTACCCCCCTCCTCCTACTCCCCCCCCCCCCCATCCCGCCACCAACGCACCGCATTTTATGGTTCAAATGGCTCTGAGCACTTTGGGACTTAATATCTGAGGTCATAATTCCCATAGAACTTAGATCTACTTAAACCTAACTAACCTAAGGACATCACACACATCCATGCCCGAGGCACGATTCGAACCTGTGACCGTAGCTGTCTCGCAGTTCCAGACTGAAGCGCCTAGAACCGCCCGGCCACACCGGCCGGCCCCTATTTTATGCTTTTTCGTCCCATCCAGTCTGTGCCAATTTTATACATCTTTATATACACAATGTAATATATTTACACAATGTAATATAAGTTTTGTTGGTTACCATCTTCTTTATGAGTTTCATTACGCTTGTGTTTTTTGCATAGATATACAGTCGTAAAAAGTCAAATAATTGTGGAAAACAATCTGTGTACAGCTGTAAACTATAGCTGATGTTGTGTGGACTATCTCTCTGCTCTTAAGATGTCTAAAAAACCGCAAGCAGGTTCACAACGAATTATAAAAGTAAATATTTTTGTGGATCATCGATACTTTGTATTTTAGTTTGTAGTATGTCTTATGAACCTCCAAGTACCAACGAAATATTTAAAAAGTGTGTGTAACTAATTTCCCTAGGAGATTGAAGCGACAGTTAAATTTTAAATATTAAAGACGTCTGTTAATGCATATCTTTTAAATAATTCATAGTAAAATTTCAGGGATTATTTAGAATTAATTACGCAGAATAGAGAACAGCCAAAAATTAACATCACTTAATAACAAACGAATTCCATTTTACAATAATCTGCTATAGTTTAATGAAACTTAGTGTAAAACACCACAGCCAAGATCTGTGATGAAAAATTCGAATCTCTTTCCAATCTCTTGACTTCAACATCTCTTTCATTGCGGAGAGATGCCGACTCAGTTTTTCCAGACACACCAAGATGACAACATGAAGAACTCAGTAGAATGGTGGTAGAATCATTGAGGTCCTTATTTATTCAGCGTGAAAGAAGTCTCTCTCTCTCTCTCTCTCTCCCTCTCTCTTTGTGTGTGTGTGTGTATGTGTGTGTGTGATGAGCGGCCAACAACATCTTATTTCAAATCACGCCATCACCATTCGGAGAATGACGTACGTAGTAAGTGCATAGGGTGCTGGAAATGGCCCATCGTTGCTACCAAACGGTTAGCGTGACGAAAGCTGATGGCTTCCCGCACACTCCAGCAACCGGGCTGTGGAGTCTATTTTTATTTTGCCGCGCGGATATTTACTGCACCGCTGGATTCTAGTGCAGTAAGTATTCGCGGAAAACCAGTGGTGCTTTGGAACGGGTAAGGACACTGAACTCCCTCCTGTAGAAGCCTCAGACACGTGTGCACTCGAGCGCTATACAAGGCCAACGTAGTGTGCTCATAAATATGAGGAAAATACAAAGGTATCCGATATGTCACAAAAATAATAAAGAAACTCCATGTCACGCTTGCATTCCTTGTTATTTAACTGCCAATTATCGGTACATGCTCATTTGTAAGCATGTTTCCAATGCGCCCTTGAAGTCAATAAAATGTTGTAACTGGGGGCAGTTGTTCGTTGTTCTAAACCTCACGTTCTTTACATATGATGACAGGCCATATTTAGAGTACCATAGACCTAATGTACATGCCCATAGGTAGGGATGTTGCACGAATTTCATGGTCTATAGGGTCGCCTCGAGTCACTTGCCTTGAATCCTTTGAACATCTTCTGCTATTAAATAGGTTGTCTCTTACACAGAAGATTAGAGCAACCAGCCACTTTTTAAATAAATGAACAGCGCCGTTGCCGGTTTCCAACCGACAGATTCATCTTCAGACGGCTAGTTCACGTTGTACATTACATTTCGCCTTTTGTTTCCCCACCTGACGAAACTTCCTTGGGGTAAGGGCGCCGATGAAGTCCACTGTTGTAATATTTATAAATGCACATCCATCCCAACCCGTTACTGTGCTTTCATGTATGCCATAATATGTCCATAGTTGTAATATTTATTTATGTACATATGGCCCTCGTCATTTACTTTTGTTCCAATGTATACCATAATATTTACGGGATATTGCTTTAAAACTGACTTCTTTATTTGTTTACCTTAATTTCAATCACTTCTTTTCCAGTGTAAACAGTAAGTAATGAAACATTAGCAATTTGTAAATTTCTACTGTCACATACATGTAAATAATGAAATATCTCTAAGAGTGAAAATCCTTGGCATTGTTATGCTTGTAATATCGCCATCTTTGTACGCATACCTCCATGTGATGAAACTTCTTAGTGTGTGAGAGGTACGTTACATTATACAATGGTTGATGTAATCTTCTGTGTAAGAGTCAATCTATATTTTGTAAAAAGCCACGGTCTGAAAATGTCAGTTTTTGACAAAATAATATCTTTGTGTCAGGTCTAGTAAAGTCTACGCCTTATGTATCATGTAAATTTGATGGCGGAAGTGGGAGAAAGGAAAGAGAAGGAATTATGGATGTCTGCTGCATCAGGATTTTACACAGAATCAGCAGCGATGATTGAAAATGTGTCGGACAGGTACTAAAATCATGGATCTCTTCCGTTAACCACTGCTCCATCCGGACACAGTATCCATCGCAATTGCGCGGACTACCTCGGCACGGCTCCCGGCCGATCAACAACCCAATCCGCGCGCCACCTGTACGCAGTCGCTGACCACGCCCTCCACGCACACTAATTTGAGATTCCTGCGGGAGGTCGAAAGTAATGGTATATCCATAATGAAGGTGGTGGACTCATTCCCCGTCGAGGAACCTCAATACCACGCATTCGTACAAAAGTCTGTGTGTCACCTGTCAATGCTGAACCATTTCCACTTGGAAAATTTGCGAACCATGTGAGACATGTCGTGACAGAGAGAACGCTCTCAGTACATTGAAAGATGAGGTGAAATACGTGAAATGAAAGAAATGGAGAGCGTAGAGAAGAGCTGCTTCAACTAAAATAGTATGTGTCAGCACTGCATTAAACAAAAATTAAATACTTTAGTAGTAGTGTTCATGTGCGACGAAGAAGCCATAAGTAGCTAGAATTCTTCACCGGCTGGCAGAGGCTTCCTATGCAGGCTCTCCGGCTGCATATCTGTACTGTATACTGTCTTTCATCAATTAAGCGACCGGTATTGCAGGTTAAGCATCACATAGGTCTGTCTAAGTGTTCCTGCTACCCTCTATCTCACGATCTCTTACAGTGGGTTCTCAACTTCACAAAAAAGTCTTTTCAGAGTTATGTTACAATGATTTAGTCTCACCAACTTCTTAATCTTCCTCTTTTCCCATTCATTCATTTCTCTAATTCGCTTGCAGCCATTGAACAGGTTATTCAAGAGACAAACCAAAACGCAGTACTAATAATCTCAAGTTAATACAGAAGGGGGAATATAAAAATGGCCTCGAAAGCAGAGTTCCAGCGTACAAAGAAACACAGAAGAGGAAAGTACTAATCTGGTTATGGAAGATGTTGAAAGTGACCACTATTCATCTCTTGGCATATTTTCTGGTGTTAGGGCTGTTTTCAGAGTGTTTTTTTACTTTTTCAAAACAGATCCTGTCTGACGCCATTTTCGGACTAAGCGTTGTATGACACTCCTTGCTGGCACTTTGACACCGTTCGACTTCTCAGCAAACAGCAGACCACATGATTGTCATGTAACTTTCCACAGGGAGCGCCCGATTCTTCACTGTGAGCACCATCATGCGCTTCTGCGCTACTCCACTCACACTGACGCAGCCCGCACTGCGCAGCTGTGGAGCAAAGTGGAGGGCGTACACGGGGTGTTCGTGTCACGGAGCGTTGTTATTTGCATACATTCAAGTCCAATTGTATCGACTCGTCCGGGTCACTTTTATTTGTCCCATACTGTATCACATTCAGTCTATACTTCGTTGTCTTCTCCTATCGATGCAAAATTCTTTTTGAATCGCACGTAAATAGGGAGAAGTGACCACTGTAATAAAGTAAGAGTATTCACAGCCTATTGGAAAAATTTGGGTGTTCATTTCTGCCACGTACTTTTCGCAAGAGGGACGGGTGGTGGTGAAAGCGTCTGTATGTGGTTCTGTGCACTCTCTGTCAAGTAGTAAGTGCGAATTGCAGATATAGATGAGGATTAGGGGCGGCCCAGAATTCAGTTGGCGGTGCCATAGCGTGGGGTTGCAACAACACTCCACTCTCCCACCCGCCCGAGCGCGTGTCGGGTTGAAGAGGGGGGCTGGGTGCATTTAAATGGCAGTCCCGTCACACTGCATACCACTTGAAACTTCCTGGCAGATTAAAACTGTGTGCCCGACCGAGACTCGAACTCGGGACCTTTGCCTTTCGCGGGCAAGTGCTCTACCACTGAGCTACCGAAGCACGACTCACGACCGGTACTCACAGCTTTACTTCTGCCAGTACCTCGTCTCCTACCTTCCAAACTTTACAGAAGCTCTCCCGCGAACCTTGCAGAACTAGCACTCCTGAAAGAAAGGATATTGCGGAGACATGGCTTAGCCACAGCCTGGGGGATGTTTCCAGAATGAGATTTTCACTCTGCAGCGGAGTGTGCGCTGATATGAAACTTCCTGGCAGATTAAAACAGTTTTAATCTGCCAGGAAGTTTCATATCAGCGCACACTCCGCTGCAGAGTGAAAATCTCATTCTGGAAACATCCCCCAGGCTGTGGCTAAGCCATGTCTCCGCAATATCCTTTCTTTCAGGAGTGCTAGTTCTGCAAGGTTCGCGCGAGAGCTTCTGTAAAGTTTGGAAGGTAGGAGACGAGGTACTGGCAGAAGTAAAGCTGTGAGTACCGGTCGTGAGTCGTGCTTCGGTAGCTCAGTGGTAGAGCACTTGCCCGCGAAAGGCAAAGGTCCCGAGTTCGAGTCTCGGTCGGGCACACAGTTTTAATCTGCCAGGAAGTTTCATATCAGCGCACACTCCGCTGCAGAGTGAAAATCTCATTCTGCATACCACTTGTTTTTTCGTTCCACATTTCTCAACAATCAAGATACACAAATTTTAAGTGTTATCTAATAATTCTTCACTCTCTGAAGAGAATATAATTTTAATGTGGTACAAACTGTTGCCCTACGAACACACACAAAAAATTTCACACATTTTGGCACTCGTGTTGCCAAGTAAAGGTGACTTATTTAGTTTTATAATCAAAAAAATGTCTTTCACGTACATATATTGATCGAAATACTGTAGCGCTTTTGCAACCTAATTATGGAGATGCGGAAAACTCTCCATGAGGAAAACATTGTAGATGTCCTGGACAGTTGTGAAGTAAAAGAATTTGTCTTTAAAATGAGAGTCGCACACGCATAGGGGCGCTTTCAATACAAACGCCATGCGATCTCGAAAACAGCTCGAAAAAAAGATGGAAGTTTGACAGTGTTCTCAAAACGATTAGAACACTATCCTGAAATTCTTTGAAGGCCACACTGAATTCTTCAAAGCACACGGTTTCCCACGGGTTCTCTTTAACGGCAGTAAACTTAGGTAACTGAACTATGTTTGTCAGAATCTGTCCCTTCTATAACATTATTTTCGTTTTAACTGCCTGTCCATCCAGTCAGAAATAAGTTGTTTCTCACGTTTCAATGTCTTACTGGGGTCAATGTGCAGCCAAGTCCACAAAAAAATACGCAGCTCCAATCCTTTTCCGATGTTCTAATGTTCGTTCCAGTGCTACTTTTTCCTTAAAAATTCCAGTCATGCCCCTTGACAAAACCAAAGTACTTTGTGGTACTATGTGAAGTCTCCATACTATTCGTTTAATTCCATTGAAAACTGACAGTGGGAGAAATTTAATAATACGTTTTTATGGGAACAAAATACAGAGGTCATCGTCCCTAAACTTACAGACTACTTAATCTAACTTAAAGTAACTTACGCTAAGGACAACACACACAGACCCATGCCAGAGGCAGGACTCGAACCTCCGACGGGGGGAGCCGCGCGACCGTGGAAAGGCTCCAGAGACTGCGCGGCTGCCCAGCGCGGCAACTGTGGGAGAAGGGAGAATGTGTGCGACGTCAGGAATTTCACTATTCGTACTACACTTTTCTTCACGTGCTGCATGCCTTGTTTACTGATGCACAGAAAAATGAATCCTGTGTTCCGATCGTTGCAACTTTTTGCACTTTCACTGTCAACTAGATTTTCAAACTCTTGCTCTGTGCTATTGTAATGTCATTTCATAGCAAATTGGCTGTACCCGTCGAATACGTGACTGCATAATAGATACTGAGAATTCTCATTCTTCTCTTCTGTCATTTCCATTCCGTTTTAAAGGCTTGTCACAACTTGTCACTAGTCTGCTTCTTCTTTGGACAAACAGCCACCGGCCCAGTGTCCTTATCACGAAGAAAGAGCAGAGGATCAACAGCGCTGACACCACTATTCTGCCGAACTGAACGGTGCTGTCCCAATGGAGAAATGCCACACAGCAACACTAAATAAAAGGTCGCGCTGAACGGGGCGTTTCCGGGTAGGAACGAGCAAAGCTGACGCAAGCCGAGCCTCCGCCGGCACATGGGTTCGGGTGTTGTTCCAAGGTCCCCGTTCAGTTCAAACCACATTATATTTACTTATTTTCCAGTTTTACGGTTTTGTATCGCGTCTGCAGGTATCACGTAGCATCCCGTGAGTACAGCGGTAGTGCAGAACGGCGCACAGTCGGGAGTAAGAATTCAGTTGGCACGCTGCTGCAGGCACCCGTGGAGCACACGGCGCTGCCAGTGGACGCTGGTGAGAGTCGCTGTGGCTAGACAGGACAACGCCCGTTACGTCAGCAGCGAGGTACATTAGTAAAGCATAGTTGTTCTGCTGCGAAGTAACTGGTCTTGCTTAATA